>NC_139923.1:9935885-10170885 GCF_963514095.1 Eutrigla gurnardus | reverse complement strand
GGACTTTAAGAAGAGATGAAGAAGCAGGAAAGCTATCACATTTATTTTTAAATGACTACATTTGTAAAACATCCCTTGATTTGAACACTATCATACCTCATCTGTTTTTGCAGCCTGGTCCTGTAATGTCTTTGCGTTGCCTCGAAGCTCTGAAAGAAGAATAAAAAAAGAAGATCGTCGTCTTAACTGACTGTCATCATTTAATCATAACAACGGTTCATTCATTTAACAAAGCAGATACCGTCTAGGAAGGCCTTGGTCAGATTTACAGCTGATGTTCTTTCCAAAGGCTCCACCCATTCAGTCTCACCAGTTCTCAAGCCGTCGGCGAGAATCTGAAATAACAGCAATCTGATGTTTTTAGTTGTCCATTTGTCTACTGATGCTCACTGTTGTTCATGTCAGATTCCTGTGGGACACAAACCTGAAGAAACTCCAGCTCCCTGTACATCTCGTACATCGGGCTCCTCATGTCCCCGCCTGCAACTTTGATATTCTGCATGTGTACAAAGATAAACAAGGCAGGTTTACAAAGTGTTCCACACGATTCTGTTTGAAACTAAATGAAAAGTCAGCTTTATACACTTCAAAAGTAATCACTTCTGGTAGAAGAGCATGTTTTAAGTGTGGTGTTTACCAGTGTTGCTGCAGAGGAC
Organism: Eutrigla gurnardus; assembly: GCF_963514095.1. Taxonomy (NCBI): domain Eukaryota; kingdom Metazoa; phylum Chordata; class Actinopteri; order Perciformes; family Triglidae; genus Eutrigla; species Eutrigla gurnardus. Next base: position 10,170,229 of record NC_139923.1, on the reverse strand, counting down.
AAGGGTGGGGTTTCCAGGATACTCTCCACATGACTCCATCTGAAGTCCACCGTCACACTGCTCTGTGACTCAATCATGGTGTTTTCAATCAGAGTAGAGCCAAACAAGCTGAACCTGGCACTGCCTTTAATCGCCATCTGGAAGCATTGACAGATGTCAGTGAATGATCATGCATTCACATTGACTTACAGGGAAGGATGCACACTCACTGACCGAGGACGGGCGGTGCCTTTTCTTGTGCTCCTGTTTAAGCTCATCCAAGGTTATGAGAGAACGTCTGTCCACTGTTGAGCCTTAACAAATTTCAGTTGGAATAAAACATATACCAGAAACACATGAAAATCACAGGAGTTCATTCAAAAACAAATAAGCACGATACTGATAATGTTACAAGGATGGGATATCAAATAAAAGTATTTGAGCTATACCTTTGCAGGTAACAGAGTATAGTTTGACACCGGACACTTTATTGCCCATGCAGACCGTTTCGGCTCCAAACCAGGTTGTTCCAGCTGGATCAGACATGTCACATCGCACCCACAGAGGGTGTAAAGCAGGGTTGTTGTCCACAGTTGTCACAAAAGCATTTTGAGATAATGTGTACCAAGACAGCAACTGCCTATAAAAAAGAAAGAAAACACATTTTGACAGTCATCAACAGTGTATTACATACAATCCCAGCACTCGGGTGTTAAACTTCTTAGCATTGGTGACCTTGCTTTCATGATGGTGAGTGGCTGTGGTCCCACATCTGTCTGGAGAGCATTGATATCTTCATCATCCGCATCATCGTTGTCGTCAACATCATCATCATCATCAGCGCCGTTTGGTGTTTCAGTCCTTGGCTGATCATGATCATCAGATTGGTTTATTTTGGGAACCTTGTAACAAATAAAAACATGGTGAACATTAGTAAGGTAGTTTAATAACATGATATGGAAAAAGGTTATCTGCAGGTATCATGAGTTATATCCCTTACTTGTATAATGGTGCACATTTGTAATACACGATTATGGCAATTACACTGAAATTCACAGCTAGTGGAATGATTGAATAAAAGCTACTCAACAGAGCGTGCGTTGAAGAAGGTATGTGTACCATATCACACAGCCATGCTTGTCTTGGGCTTCCAGACGCCATGACTACATTCAATGAGTCCCAAAATGAAGATCACTCACAGCTTTTTCACAGATGAAGATCGACTGGTTGCCATAGTACACGTTCAGCATGGGGACTCTGTCTCCCTTTATCAGTTGGATGTCCTCCTGAAACCCAAATGATTCAGCATTACTATATAAAATACATAACGTCACATACACCACACTGCGACATATTGTTATTCATTAGTAAAATGAAGTGACCTCATATGTACGTGGATCCTTGTTTTCCTCATCTTGAAAAGACCTTCGATTAAACGACACATAACACACACATTAACATTAATCGGCAGGAAAAGTACGGTAGAGGCTGACAACTCATGGATTGTTATGCGTTTATTTGATGTTATCTAAAAAAAAACGAAAGAAAAAAATAGTAAATGTATCAACCAAAAGTAAACTCACCGCAGAGTATTATAAAAGTCCTTGGCATCGGAAATCACCTTTGAGCCCATCGCTAATATGACTAAACAGACTACCTGTTACGGGGTGATGTATACATGGAGGAAAGACTAAAGAACGGTTTAACGGCCCGCTGTGAAGAAGTTTGGACTGCTAGGCTGCTAATGTTGATATTTTTGACAGTCGCGCGCTTACTCGGGACGTGACGTCAAGGGGTCACAGGTCATTCCTTCATCGAGTTTATAAGTACATGTCAGGAATTAATTAATTAAATCAGCAAAAGTGCATTTTATTTCAACACACACACACACAGCCTGTGAAATGTGAAAAATAATAATAACAATAGTTTTTTTTTACTATGAAATGAGTTCGCCTGTAATTTGACATCCTGCGCCAACATGGCGTAAAGAAATAGTCCCAGCTGAAGCAAGTAACTCCAATGTGGTTGTGTTTAGAATTAGACATTTATTGAAAATGCTAAGGAAAATGTTTTTTTTGCATCGACGCATATTTTATCATGTGTGTTTATTTGCGATAAGCAAAACAATTATAGAAAAACGTCTGTGGGCGGAAGTGATAGCCGTCGAGGCGGATGCATAAAGCGTTTAGGGTGATGTTCCAACTTCCTTTTTCACTGTGGCCGCCATACCGTAAGGAGCGTGGTTCCCGGCGAGCCGAAAACAATTATTACCGAAAATGGTGAGAAATGACTCTCGGAGCGACATTAACATGCTATATAGAACGTATAGTGTATCACATTCGTTGTAGTTGTCAAATAAACGTGTATTATCTGTCGTTGGGGCGTAGAGTCGGGTTTAATAGATCAGCTAGTTGGAATGCTCCCGGCTAACGATGCTAACACGAGGAGCCATTTTGGACGAGCAGCTTCAGTAGAGCGACCTAGTTACACGTGTAGTTTTCTCCTCTGATAGATCTGTCACACGCAGAAAGCTGATATTGCTTACTCACATGACATCTATGCATTATGGTTGCCAATATTGCTCGTGACCCGATTGTTTATGCCCTCAACAGCCTTAACGCCATATACGATTGGATAATGTAACGTTTTAGACCGGCTTGCTAGGTCAGGCTTGTTAGCATAAGCGAGCTAAACTGAAATGCGGCCGATTTCTCGGCGAATTTGTACAAATGAGTAAAGTTGACGATCAGTCGCGACTGATATTAATTATAAAGTGTGAGGTGCGTTTTATTTGACACGCCAGTCCCGTCAGACTGATTTTAAACTTGGTTAGTAGTTTGTCGGCCCACACACATGCTAGCTCATGCGATGGTTTATTCAAAGAACACGTTATTTTAAATGGGGGTACCCCTCAAAAAGCCTCTATCTTTTATACACTATGCATAACCTACATTTCAACGTTAGATATTTAGCTGAAGCTCAGTCTTGTTGATTTTGCTTCCCAGGCTTGTGCCCGACCCCTGATCTCGGTTTATTCCGAGAAAGGAGAATCCGCAGGCAAGAATGTTGTCATGCCTGCTGTGTTCAAGGCTCCAATCCGCCCTGATGTTGTGAACTTTGTGCACACCAACATGCGCAAGAACAACCGCCAGCCTTATGCCGTCAGCGAACTGGCAGGTAAGTGTCTTGTCTGTATTGAGCTAAAAAATGTTGACAAATATTTGCCATTATAGTTTATGAAGCTTTTAAGATGGCGACTGAGGTCAGGCATTCACACATCAAATGTATATTGTTTGTAATTTAGATGTGATTGTTTTATTTCAGGTCACCAGACCAGCGCAGAGTCCTGGGGTACAGGAAGAGCTGTAGCCCGTATCCCTCGTGTGAGAGGTGGTGGTACTCACCGCTCCGGCCAGGGTGCTTTTGGAAATGTATCCTTGTGACTTAAGAACAAAACTTAACCTTAAGTTTCCCCTCTCTTTTTTTCTAACATTGTGAAAACTAGAACAGAAACAAAGGCTTGCAATGATGGTGTAATTTGCGACTGACTCTGTGATCAGTGACAGAATGCCTACTGTCATATGCTGGCACAGACGGCTGAAGAACAATGAGTCTGAGCAGGTATTGGTAACTTCAATACTTATATTACTTCAGTTGCCAAACATCCTTAACTTTAGTCAAGATGTGTCGTGGAGGTCGCATGTTCGCCCCCACCAAAACCTGGCGCCGCTGGCACCGTAGAATCAACACAACCCAGAAGCGCTATGCCATCTGCTCTGCTGTGGCTGCCTCTGCCATTCCTGCACTTGTGATGTCCAAAGGTAAGCTCCGAGACATTTGTCAATACAAATGAGTATACAATTGAAATGTATATATTTCCTGTACTGCATAAATTATATTTTTAAAGTTGTCTTGCCATGATGGTGTAATTTGCGTCTGATTCTGTGGTCAGTGACGGTTGCCTGCCGTCTTTAAGCTGTCACAAGATATTGATGTGTCTTAAATTCTGAGCAAGCTCTTGCAACACTGTGTGCCAGTTATTAGATTTGGTGTGATATTTGGTTGATATGATGATCTTGTCTTGAAGGACACCGCATTGAGGAAATCCCAGAGGTTCCACTGGTGGTTGAAGACAAAGTTGAGGGCTACAAGAAGACCAAGGAGGCAGTCCTCCTGCTCAAGAAGCTCAAAGCCTGGAATGACATCAAGAAGGTGATCTACATTTTTCACATACTCTCTATTGGCTTGATTCTGCATGCCTAATGTGTTATCTGATTATGTATCAGACTAAACTTGTTGTTTTCAGTAGCATTTAATGTTACTGAAGTTATCTTTGTGGTAACTGCTTGGGTTTAGTTTACAAGGCATTACATTGTTCTTTATTTCTTTGTCATTGTGTATTGGATTCATCTTCACTTTCTATTTTCAGGTCTACGCCTCTCAGCGCATGCGTGCTGGTAAGGGTAAGATGAGGAATCGCAGACGTATCCAACGCAGAGGACCATGCATCATCTACAACCAAGACGCTGGTGTCACCAAAGCCTTCAGAAATATCCCAGGTGTGTGTTTTTCAATTTAAGGAATTAAGTACTGTTGGGTACATTGATAACAGAAGTCTATATTAAATAACTGACAATATTAAGTTCATATGCAGTGGTTATAATAACCTTGAAGGGTGTAGCTATCAACACTATTACATTTCTGAATGACATGGACTCGGTGTTTATAATTTTTGAATAAGTTGGCTTTAAATGCAACAAGAGAATTCAACCTGTGATTACTGTGCTCTTTTGAAGGCATCACTCTGCAGAACGTGAACAAACTGAACCTCCTGAGGCTTGCCCCTGGTGGTCACGTTGGACGCTTCTGCATCTGGACCGAGAGTGCTTTCCGCAAGCTGGATGAGCTGTACGGCACCTGGCGTAAACCTGCTTCCCTGAAGACTGGCTACAAGTGAGTATCCAAGGAGATCCACCTGTAGCACATGTAACACTTGTCTCACATCAGTGATGAGCTTCCACTTCAGGTCCGTGTTTTTGAAATGGTGTGATATTTAAAGAAGTTCTGAGTTTGAGTCTTAAAGACTTGTTTGTTTACTATTTTCATAATTTCCCACAATAATGTGTAATTCCGTGTTTATTTCAGCCTGCCCATGCACAAGATGACCAACACAGACCTGAGCAGGATCCTGAAGAGCGAGGAGATCCAGAAAGCACTTCATACACCTACGTAAGCACCTCTCACTTGAGTTCTGGAAATGTTCTTTAGCTTTAACTATGATGATGTTCCCACTTCAGGTCCGTGTTTCTGAACCCTGATTATATGGAAGTCCTGAGCTATTCCCGAAGTTTATTACAAACTTGTAGTTTAGCAGAAGTTCACATTATTAAGACTGTTATATTGTCTCTACAGCAAGACGATCAACCGTAGAGTACTGAAGAAGAATCCTCTGAAGAACCTGAGGATAATGCTCAAACTGAACCCCTACGCCAAGACAGCAAAACGTCATGCCATCCTCAAGCATGACCCTTCGGTAAGAACCTCAACAATTAAAGCTGGAAGCAAACCGTATTGACTAAAAGTGTTGATTGTGATGTTGAAATATTTTTTGGTCTCTCCCCAGATCAAGGCCAAGATGCTGAAACCCAAGAAGAAGCCTGGAAGGAAGGGAGCACCTGCCAAACCCAAGGCCTAAATATCTGTATTTGCAGAAAAGGGTTCAGTGATTAATAAATAATTTCTTTGAAATTGAGGAGTCGGATCAGTCATTCAGAAATGTGATTCAAAAGACTATTTATTTCACAGAAGCTAACAAAGACTTGAATCTGTTGGAGCTTTACGTACACAAGGCAAAGAGGAATATCAAGCACACAGGTTGAGCAGCATTCGTCGTGATTGAATCATTTGAGCATTAGAAAAAGATGGCTTTTCAGGCAGGCCTGCAGTGTAGCCCAAATACTAGTTCAGTACATAGTTAATTTCATTTGGCATGTAGGTTTGTACACGAGATGTAAAAGTATTGATTTCACTTTTTAACCCATTTAGTTCTCTTGAAACACACATATTACCCATTATACAGCCCAGTCAGAGGACATGAGATGTGGGGTTTGTTGTAGATACAACAGGCCTCACATTGCTGTTCCATGGGTGGGTGTCACCGGCTGATTGAGTCCAATGGTACTGCACAACCAGCCAGCAAAGTCCACCTGCTCTGCCTCAGACTGCTTGATGAAAGAATGCACCTGCAGGAGGAAAGGTGGGTATGATGGAAAAACAGCATGTGTACTGGTAAGACGAGGCATCTCTTAGGATCCAAAGCAGAGGACCACCATTTACAACAAAGACGTGGATGTCTGTGAAGACTTCAGAAATATCCCAGGTGTGTAATTTGTTCAAGTAGATTTCATTACTGTGGTGTAAATGGCTGTCGGAACAGTATCTTTAGTATTTTAATGTCTGAACAATGTACCACTCTATGCAGTGGGTAATACAAGCTTCAATAACACTTATCTGAACCCCTGTGCTATCCTGTAGGTGTAGAATCCTCTGGCATTACTAGTTATCATTTTTGAATAAGTTGGCTTTAAATGCAACAAGAGAATTCAACCCGAGTGTGATTACTGTGCTCTTTTGAAGGCATCACTCTGCAGAACGTGAACAAACTGAACCTCCTGAGGCTTGCCCCTGGTGGTCACGTTGGACGCTTCTGCATCTGGACCGAGAGTGCTTTCCGTAAGCTGGATGAGCTGTACGGCACCTGGCGTAAACCTGCTTCCCTGAAGACCGGCTACAAGTGAGTATCCAAGGAGATCCACCTTTAGCACATGTAACACTTGTCTCACATCAGTGATGAGCTTCCACTTCAGGTCCGTGTTTTTGAAATGGTGTGATATTTAAAGAAGTTCTGAGTTTGAGTATTAAAGACTTGTTTGTTTACTATTTTCATAATTTCCCACAATAATGTGTAATTCCGTGTTTATTTCAGCCTGCCCATGCACAAGATGACCAACACAGACCTGAGCAGGATACTGAAGAGTGAGGAGATCCAGAAAGCCCTTCATACACCTACGTAAGCACCTCTCACTTGAGTTCTGGAAATGTTCTTTAGCTTTAACTATGATGATGTTCCCACTTCAGGTCCATGTTTCTGAACCCTGATTATATGGAAGTCCTGAGCTATTCCTGAAGTTTATTACAAACTTGTAGTTTAGCAGAAGTTCACATTATTAACTGTTTTATTGTCTCTACAGCAAGAAGATCAACCGTTTGCTGGCACCGTAGAATCAACACAACCCAGAAGCGCTATGCCATCTGCTCTGCTGTGGCTGCCTCTGCCATTCCTGCACTTGTGATGTCCAAAGGTAAGCTCCGAAGCATTTGTCAAGACAAATGAGTATATAATTGAAATGTGTGTATTTCTTTTACTGCATAACTTATATTTTTAAAGTAGTGTGTAACATTTGTCTTGCCATGATGGTGTAATTTGCGTCTGATTCTGTGGTCGGTGACGGTTGCCTGCCGTCTTTAAGCTGTCACAAGATATTGATGTGTCTTAAATTCTGAGCAAGCTCTTGCAACACTGTAGTGTCCCTCGGTGTAAAGAAATCCCATATGCAGACCTGAAGTCAAGATGAGAAAGATGTATCGGACTAAACTTGTTTTCAGCAGCATTTAATGTTACTGAGGTTATCTTTGTGATAACTGCTTGGGTTTAGTTTATAAGGCATTAATCTTTATTTCTTAGTCATTGTGTATTGACTCATCACTCTGCAGAACGTGAACAAACTGAACCTCCTGAGGCTTGCTCCTGGTGGTCACGTTGAACCTACTGCTTCCCTGAAGACCGGCTACAAGTGAGTATCCAAGGAGATCCACCTGTAGCACATGTAACACTTGTCTCGCATCAGTGATGAGCTTCCACTTCAGGTCCGTGTTTTTGAAATGGTGTGATATTTAAAGAAGTTCTGAGTTTGAGTCTTAAAGACTTGTCTGTTTATTTTCATAATTTCCCACAATAATGTGTAATTCCTTGTTTATTTCAGCCTGCCCATGCACAAGATGACCAACACAGACCTGAGCAGGATCCTGAAGAGCGAGGAGATCCAGAAAGCACTTCATACACCTACGTAAGCACTTCTCACTTGAGTTCTGGAAATGTTCTTTAGCTTTAACTATGATGATGTTCCCACTTCAGGTCCGTGTTTCTGAACCCTGATTATATGGAAGTCCTGAGCTATTCCTGAAGTTTGTTACAAACTTGTAGTTTAGCAGAAGTTCACATTATTAAGACTGTTATATTGTCTCTACAGCAAGAAGATCAACCGTTTGCCAAGACTTCATGCCATCTGCAAGCATGACCCCACGGTAAGAACCTGGAAGAAGCCTGGAAAGAAGGGAGCGCCTGCCAAACCCAAGGCATACGTCTCTGTACTTGCAGACAAGAGTTTAATAAACAATGATTTAATAAAGAATGTTTGAAATGAGTCAGACCTGTCATTAATTCACAAGACTATTTATTTCACAGAAGCTAACAAAGACTTAAATCTGTTGGAGCTTTACGTACACAAGGCAAAGAGGAATATCAAGCACACAGGTTGAGCAGCATTCGTCATGATTGAATCATTTGAGCATTAGAAAAAGATGGCTTTTCAGGCAGGCCTGCAGTGTAGCCCAAATACTAGTTCAGTACATAGTTAATTTCATTTGGCATGTAGGTTTGTACACGAGATGTAAAAGTATTGATTTCACTTTTTAACCCATTTAGTTCTCTTGAAACACACACATTACCCATTATACAGCCCAGTCAGAGGACATGAGATGTGGGGTTTGTTGTAGATACAACAGGCCTCACATTGCTGTTCCATGGGTGGGTGTCACTGGCTGATTGAGTCCAATGGTACTGCACAACCAGCCAGCAAAGTCCACCTGCTCTGCCTCAGACTGCTTGATGAAAGAATGCACCTGCAGGAGGAAAGGTGGGTCAGATCGCCAAAGAGAGAAACATTCAGGGAATGAAGACTTCTTAAAATGAACACTCACCATCAACTGTTTCAGGTCTGCTCTCTCTGCAGGATTCTTAATCAAACTGCAATGGAGACAGAGTGTAGTACTGGTTTAGTACTGCTAGGTGGCAGATGAGCACATTCAGTTTGTTTGATGCCAGTAAATCTATTCCGAACATTTCTCCTACGTACCATCTGTTCACAAAGTCTTGAAAATCAGGGCTAAATATTCCGGGTAGCTTTGGAGGAGGCTGAAATTAAAAAAATATAAAAAGTCCAGTCAGCACTGAATGGATGGATTTGCTGGCAAAGGTGTCTGTGCACCAGTAAGCAGCGTTCATGTGGTGTAATATACTCACCTCATTGACTATGTAATCAAGCAGCTCAAATATAGCCATCGGTGGTCTGCTGTCAGGTCCGTATGCTGGGGAATAAAATATATGCATCAGCTTCCATCATAACACTCATCAGTTACGGTCTACACTCGATGCAGGCCTACATTTGATTTGAATTAGATTTCTTGGAGACATTCAACATTTCTTTTTGAATTATTTCAGTCAAAGCTCCTGTTATTTAAACGGTGAAACATGAAACTGTGTCGTGTCTGACTTACAGCTGCCTGGTCGCCCGGGGGGTTGTGGCTTTGGGGAGGACTCGCTGCTGGCTGCTTCCCCTTCCACTGGGAAGCCAAAAATCTGTTCCAGTTCCTTAGCATCAGGCGGTGGGATAGGGAAGCGCCCAATTGCCATTTCAACTAGGGACAGACCCATACTCCAGATGTCTGACTGCACGGAGTAATGGGTGCCCTGTAAACGCTCGGGCTGCAAAAAAGCACATGCAAGCATATCACTACTACAACCATTATAATAATAAAAGTTTACATATAAAACACAACAGAGCCCACTACACATGAAGCTTGTCCCAGTCTGATTGCCTCACACGTATACATGTGAGACTGACTTTAATTGTTGAATGGTAAAGGCTAATGAATGCAGCAGGGAAGAAGAGTGTCTCCATTTGAACTAACCGACATGTAAGAGCGGGTGCCCACAAAGGAGTTGGCCATGGAGTCTATGAGCTGCCCGCTCACTCCAAAGTCGCACAGCTTGATCTCACCGCGGGAATTCACCAGGATGTTGGAAGGCTTGACATCTGAAAGAGGGCCATGCAGTACATTTAGGAGAACATGGTGGGGAAGTGTTCAACAGGCCAAGCACAAAAGAGCAAACTGCTGCAAGAGGCTAAGTGTCTCTTGCAGACCGTCTGCTTGTCTGTCTTGTCTAACTCAGCATTCATACGTGCAACAATTATCTAGTCTGCGTCTGGGACTTAATGCAAGGTGATGATCAATACTCTGACTCACGTTATTAAAAGCACACAGTCTTCATTCAAAATGTAAAAGTCTTTCAAAGGGGAAAACCCTTATCACGCTAACAGGCTTTGAGTAAATGAAATGGTGATTGACCTCTGTGCATGATCTTGTGTTTCTCCCTCAGGTAGGACAGGCCTTTAATGACCTGGAAAGACAAATATTGCATCAGCGTGGTGAGGATCTAGATTATTTAATAGTGCGATAAACATATGTATTAGTGCATATGCATCAGTGATAAGTCCAGTTTTACACCCAATCAAACCAAACACATATAGCTTTAGTGTGGCAGCCAGGGCTTGAAATTGGCAGGAGAGGTGTTGGAGCTACCCACAGCGATGCTGACTTTGCCAAGGATCTGCTCTGGGATCTTGCCTGCCTTCTTCAGTGACTGGTCCAAGGAGCCGCCATCCTACAGCCAGCAGGGGAAGAACAAGATGGAGAGCATCTCCTGAAAGGGCTCTTTGAAATTCAAAGTACAATTTAAACCAAATTAGTGTCTGTCAATACTAATAAGGTTGTACATGGAGGGGGGAAACATGCCGGGTGCTTTCAGCACCGACTGTAATGCAGCACTCAAAGTGAATGGCGTACGAATACACCGGGAGCCAGAACTTCTTATTAAAGATAAGTACCATATGCTCCATGCAGATGCTGATTTCCCCGTCGCTGTAGAAGGCTCCGTAGAAGCCCACAATGTAGGGGGAGTTACACTCGTGTAGCACCTGCAGCTCCCTGATGATCTGGTTCCTAATGGCTGGTTTGATCTCCAGGTGGATCAGCTGGAACACAGCAGACATCAGGTTTTATTGATGTTGTCATATCGCACAAAGCAGAAATACTAAAACATCAACATAATACACGTTAATACCAACAAGATCAGGAGGGAAAATGTATTAATAATATGGATATTTCTTGTCCGTCGGGGCCACAGCTCACCTTCCTCGCCATAATCAGACCAGAGGGTCGGTGGGAGACCTTGAACACAACGCCTCCGTTTCCGGCACCCAGCTCACAGATCTTCTCAAAGTCATCGTCCTTCAGTTCTCCCACCTTCTGCTTCTGGGTCAGAAAGGCCTCCAGGCGTTTGCGCTGCTGCTCATCCAACTCCAGCTCCTCCAGTTTCTTCTGCAGCGCCTCCAAATTTGTCCTTATAAAGAAGACAGGAGGGAAAGATCAGTGATTCGTGTGTAATTACTGTATTCTTTCCTGAATGAAGAGTCCATACAGATGGAACTCTTGTAAATGAGACACGTCTAGATCTCCTGTTGTCTATTATATGATTGAAACCGTGAGAGAAAGAGAAGCTTTGTGTGTGACAGCTCCTTCTGCACTCTGGGAACAATGGCACCCAGCAGGAAGACAGAAAGGGTTGCAGGGTGTGTTTCAGCATCCAGATCCAAGTGTGAGGAAGCTCCGAGTTCCTCTGAGCGCTGAAGCCACTCTCCTGGCGCTGTTGTCATGGCGATGCGTTTCCTTGAGAAATGTATTGTGGAGCGAATTCTTCTGAGACGCAGCTGTTTGACTCTCCTTGCCCTCCCACTCCACTATCTATAAACACAAAGCCAACCTAAGCTTTTATCGTGAAATTTACGAGAAGGTCATGTAAAGACCAACGAGTCGCTGTTGATTCGACAGATTAGATGTGTTTTTATTATTAAAAACCCCACTAGTGCAGATGTCTGATGACTAATGAGACAAGCCACAAATAAGCATTTTTGAGTTTGTGTTTCTTCGTGCAAAGCTAAAGAATAAAACAACAATGTGCTCCGTCTTTTAGATTTCAGTAGTCTTTTACAGTATATTTGCATGCTTATCTGATGATAATATGATGGTTTTGTTCAAGCTCACAGATATAAAACAACAAACTAACCGAAGAGCAGCTAGAAAAGGGCAGCGTGCTCTTCTCTCGGCGGCTCCACTACACAGCAAAGAGAAGCTTTAAGTGCTTTTATTTTTGACAAAAGGCCCACATATCCATGGAGACAAGGTGCTGAGTTGGAGTTAGTAGTGGGCAGCGTGGGCGCTCTGTCGACAAGAGCTGGAGGTGGACGAGGCTGGAGATACTGAGGAGAGGAGAGCAATCTGAAACACACTCCACACAATAAGTGCGTGGGAGGGACTACTCCACTATTAGTTATTACATTGAATAATTTAAACCAGATCAATTCAAGAGGCTGCCGTCGTGAGGCCTACGTATTGTTTTCCCTTTAGGACTGCTGTGTTCCTATGACACGGATCACGATCGACTGAAAGGGGTCCAAGGGAAATAGGTCATGATAACATCCTTGTTCTTTTTAATACGGAGGACTCAGCGCTTTGTTTGAACTGTCTCAGGATGTACAGTACAGTTCAACGCCTCACAAGGAATGCATGATTTTATTTTCAAACTATTTTATTCTGCAAGGAAACACAACAGCGCTGGAGGGACATGAAAGCTTTCGCAACCGAGTGTGCTGCATATTGTGGGTAGACCATTTCAACAATCGCATCGCTAGGCAACAGCTCGGCTTCACGTTTACTTCCCGTCAGCTCGTGTCATTCACAAGCACTTGACAGGAAATACACTGGGACACATTTGGAATGTTTATCTGTCTACAGCAAATCATTCCTTTGTGGAGAAACAGGATACAGTAAGTGGTAACAATGATCCTCACACACAACAGGCCGAATGACGTGCAACACCTTTCTGTAATAATCAAGCTATTATGTAAGTTTGGATGTGTGTGATAGAAGGAGCTTGTTTGGGATTTTAGCAAATGGCAAACTGCCAGAACAGGTCTATCAAGGACAGGTTGTTTTTATTTGTTTTCTGATCTCCTCTGATAATATTACATGCTCGGCTGGCATGATGTGGGCCACTCAGTACACTTCTCCCATGGCCGCCAGCCATTTCACGCTGGGAAAGCATTCTGCGGGCTCTAATGGCCTTCCTTTTCATCAGGGAGGAATGGTCTGGTTTCAATAAGAGGCTCATCGATTGCATTAAGCTCATCTGCACCCAATATGCAACACCTGTGCTGCCAGTATGAGCATCAATCTCCTGTGTGCTGGTCCAAATGACCCCAGATTATGTATGCGTCCGTTCTGAATCATTTTATCCCCCTCCCTATTCTTAACAACTGGTAGGGTTTTCTTTAGTTTCACCTATAAACTTTTATCAGTAGAAACATCACAATCAAGTGTTAATAAATCAATAAAGAATTCCATTTGCTGCTTTAGTAATGACTCTGTGACATTATGTTGTCAGTTTTTTGCCTATTCGGTCTTTTACTTAAAGAATAACAGACCGAGTCACGTTTGGAAGCCTAATTTGTTGGTTTTGTTACCATTAAAAGTCTAGTTTCCAGAAGAAAAAGATACTTTCTAGTTTGACCTCATAAGAACCCATAAAGGCCTCTCCCTCCAGTCTTTAACATGAAAACTAGCCTCGAACCTACAGCCCCATCCTGTTATACCACATGTGGAACAAACGGGGGCCTGCCTCTTTAAATTCAGTCCTCCCCTTGACTCGACTGCAAATGTTTGGCAAAGCTCCAGCTCTCACAAATAAATCACCCTTACACACTTTTGGTTGCGCTGTTGGACATTTCCCCTTTCAAAGCGGCCATTCTACTTCTCCAGTACCACCAAGTAGTACAGATGCCCATTGCTTGGAAATCTTACTGGGTGGCATCTGATATACAACCTACAGTTTCATCATCGTTCCTTGTTCACGTGGGTGTTTGGTTTTATGTAGAGTGAAGCAACAAAACGTGTGTGTGCCTGCAGACCTGTTACCTACTATCACTGGGCTGAAGGGAGATGTTTTTCCTCAGAGCCTCAGACAGCTGAACATGTGGCCCCAGATAAACTGTCTTCCCTCCAAAAGAGGTGCAGCGTGGCTTTCTGTGAGTGTCGGTGCAGCAGCAGCAGCATCACCGGAAACACGCGACGTTGGGACTTCCATCCAAGTGATTCAGAGCTGCTGATTGTTGCTGCTCCTCAGCCCATTGTCATCGTCAACAAACAAACGCCAAGGTACAACTCCTCCCTGTGATGGTTGCTGCTTCTTAAATGTGAGAATTGTTGTCTTTGTCTTAAACAATAAAGTGCAGATCTCTGTGTTTTGGACAATAAAAACATCTGGCCTTGCTTTAAGAATGAAGTGTTCAACACAGATTAATTCAAAAAAAGATGAAATGAAAATGTTTTCAATTAATCTTTGCAGCTCTATGAATTTTTAACTTTCCTTCATTTAATTCAGGATTTAATTGTTTTCCACTACTCTAAGTAATCCATTGCACAATGGCCTTCAGATGTATGATCTAATGATGGAAGAAATAATTATTCCTCCGCTCCAACACATCAGAAAACCCGCCATCTTGAGGGATGAAATGTTATGTAATTCTCATCTCAATGGACTGCTGACTGCTCTGTGAACTCAGAACTAGAACACGGTGTCACAGCAATTTAATATCTCCATTACTGTGAAATAGGCCCGCACTAAACTTCTCCAACGCGCAAAAATATGATTCTACTTGCTGCTGCCTCCCTGCAAAAGTCTGACTAATCACCGTGCACACAGGGGGGCTGTGAGAGTGATGGAGCGACCTGCTTATCCACGACACCATGAAGAGATGACCTGAGAGCTGCACATCATAGACCTGTCTCATGGCGGCCTCACACGCCATGCTCATTTCCATCGGCTCCGTTCCAGCAAGTGTCCCTGAAAGCAAAGCATGTGAGCCGGCAGCACGACGGCAGGATCCATCTCACCTGGAAGGAATGCAGGCGTAATGTTGATCATTAAAGCTTTCCTGCTCTGACATGCCAACACGTCTCCTGTGCCAATGAATCAGACCTTCTGAGAAGCAATGTAACATGATTCACTCAAGAAAGCAAACACTTATTTTGTCTTTTTGGGGATTTTTTAGCACTTATTTGGTGTAAACTAGTGACTTAAATTATTAGTTGGTAAGCAAAATAATGCATCAACCACAAATGTGACAATCCATTAACTGTTGGCATTTATTTAATGAGCAACTATTATGATACTCGTATGATAATACATTAATTTATCAAAAAGGAATCAATCAGTCTGTTTATTCATTTATTTGACTGTTTCCTTACATTCTAAATGATTAATTGAAGAAGAAAAAAAGATGGACTGATTAATCAATAATGAAAATCAACATCAGTTGCATCTGTTGACATAATACTTACTGACATAAGATGTATTTGTAGATTTCCCCATGGGCTCTGACATAATCAATTATTTCATAGATTAGACACATCGCAATGAATCGATAACAGTGAGGATGATCATTAGTTGAAGCAACCTCATCTCCCTCTCTCTCTCTCACACACACACACACACACACACACACACACACACACACTGTAAAGGGTTTATTCACTTATACGTTACTGCAGTTGCCACGAGCTTTTATAGCACATTTATTTAACATAACCGAACATTGATGATTAATCAAAGAGCACTTATGAATATTTCTCATTCAACAGCCCGAGCATCAGTGTGAAATGAATATTGACACTCACTCCGTGGCTCCGGTGCCGTTGATAGTGTTTCCATCGGGGATCGGGTTGAGTTGGATCGGCTCTGGCTTCCTTCTCTTCTGCATCTCACACGCAGGAAAGACCCGAGCTGCAGCAGTTTGGACGGCCGGAGGAGAAGACGCGCTTCAGTAAAGGTGCAGTCAGGTGACTTGACAGAATGAGACACACAGCTGTGCAGTCAAAAGCTGGAGGGCTGACGTTCTTCTTAATGGGGGATATGAATGATCCGGGCGATGCAACGTCACACAAATATTTACATTCGTCTTCCGGACAGCATGGCTGTTCTTGAGACGGCGCACCCTCTGCTGGTGATGGGTGGTATTACAGCCAGAGGGGCAAGAAGTACTCAGGAGATTTACAAGCAAAAATAAAAGCTTTCCTGAAACTACAAAAGTACTTTCATCAAAGTACTAAAAGTAAAAAAATAAAAGTACTCACTCAGCAGAATGGCGGATTACAGCATAATGCATATTATATTAATGAATTATTAACATATTAATCATATTAATCATCACATCAGAGTGTAGCCTAGCCTCCTCAAACAGTTACGAGACTGTCTAGACGGATAGAATAGAACGTGAATGGCATGTACATTTGAGTTTACTTTGCAATTTGTGTGTAATTAGTATCCAAATATTGTTATATATATATAATATATAAATCAATATAATATTGATCAAGGAAATGCATGTGAACACATTTCAAAAGCCTCTTCATGTAATTGATTTCCAATCAGAATATAACACATCAGTGGAATATTTTAGTAATCATTTCCTGTCAAGTTGGAGACCTTTATTGGGTCAATCTTTAATGTCCTGTCTTGTTCCCACATTCGTCTAAACCTTCAACATTTTACTCTCTAACTAACCGAGCAGTATTCTCATTTGAAAGCAGCCACTTAGAAATAGAAATCTTCCAGGTTATCATTGACCAGAACTTCCTCCTCGTTTTTCCATCAATTCCCTGCTCAACATGTACCGGTATACACTTACAAAATAACAAATCTCCAATGGCTTTTGCATTTAACAAAGCCGTAGATGATAAATGATATGAAGGGAACTCGTTTCTTTATGAGACTTGCTGATCTATTCTCTTCTAATTTAGGGTACATACTGTCTCAGTCAGACTGTTTGTCCTCTGTGGACAGAAATGAATCAGAACCACCAATGGTTTCACCTGTTGGGCTCATCACCTTCCCTGTAGTGAGTGATGTGTCAGCTGTCAGCCTAACCGCACCATGTAGATTAGTCATCAAACACACCCTGAAACCGGCTGCCATTTTTACAATCTGCTCTGAAGTCTCTGGATATTGTCCTGACAGGCACAAGGCCACCGAGCCGTGCCTGGTTTACCAAAAGCATCTTACTGCCAAAATCATCTTTTTCTCCATAAACCAGGACTGACAGAGAGGAAAGATTGGTCTTGTCCTGTCTCCAGCTCATGGACAGGAACCGTGTGAATTCTAAGTTGCTTTTGACAAATTGGGTTGTGGGTACTCGAGCATATCAGACCTGACTACAATCCGACCCCCTCCAACACGGTCCTTAAAACATTTACACCATGGTTTTCCTTCCTGGCGGTCCAGGCACCGGAGACGTTGTGTTTAGGGTTCAAAGGCTGACATGGTTGGGAACCGTTGATCTAGTCTCTCAAAAAGAATATTGTTTTCATTAGATCTGATCTGTAAGCATCTTCCACCCTCGGAGGGAGATGTTGCAGAAACGCAAGATATTTGGCTTTTTTTTTTTTTTTTTTGGTCATTCACACTTTCTGCAGTAGGTTATATCATATTTGTTTTGTTTTTTTAAAGTAAAACATATGAGCATAAAAAAGTTAGTGGTTAATGGAATCTGTATTATATTATGCAAACAAATAACCAACCATTTGCTTCCCAACCAAACTAAAAGTGGGTAAATATAAAATGTAATCACAGCTTAACATACACAGCATCGCCAGACTTTTAAAGTGGTTGTGGAAGTAAAGATGCTGCTGCCTCCGGCTCCCTGCACCTGATTGAGCCCGTTGATCCTCACCACAGATACATCATTAATACACACTTCACTGTTAATGAAGCAGACCAGACTGTGGAGGTGTCCATAGCTGCTGCGGGATCCTTCTTGCTGCAGTGGATGCAGCGGTCATAATGTCATTTCAGTTTGTGATCTTCACTCTGGAAAATGACACTCGTATTTCTCATCCAATGAAAAAAGAGCTGCTGCTTGTTGTTACTTGTCTTGAGCAGAATGTGTGCAGAGCTTGTTTCCACATGCGTCTGCTGAAGAGGGAATGTTTCTCTGTGCTCATCTTGAATCTCAGTTTAAGAGCTGAGATGATTTTTTGACGTCATCATTGGGAAGTGAATCCTGAGTCCATGGTATCCAGCTGACTGATGGAGGCTTGAAACCTCCAGGGCACATACTGTACACTGACATCTTGTGTCCAGAAGTTAAACTTATGATGAATAATAGAGATTCTGGATTTTTCAACGAGCGAGGAGGAGCAGATTTGATTTCAAGATTTCTTTTAGTGGCAAAAACAAATTATTATTCGAAGAGTAGAGTATTCTTTATATAATTATTTTCTTTATATCTTAACATGTCTGGATGGGAGCTTTAAAAAATTCAGGGGCAACATTTCCTTCCAGAGTCAGTGTCTCTATGGATTATCCACAGACCTTCCTGTCAACAGATTTTTTATGAGGGCTTTGTTAGAAAGTAGTTAAAATGAAAACGGATGACTGTGTGGTCTGTGGATTATCCAGAGATGTTCTTCGGGAATGTCAGTTTTCAAAGCTGTGAACACCACAAAATAAATTACATTCATCTCCAAGTGGCAGAAATCAGGTATCAGCTTCAATCAATGGCAAAAAAATAAATAAATAATATATTCAACTCTATTATTTATATGATCTATTTATACTCTATTTACAATTAAGGAACCAAATGCTTCCTTCTACCAATCAGATTTCACCCCCAATCTATGTGAACCAATCAGCTCGTCGCTGTTGAAATAAACAAATACCACACACCTTATATGATGTTCTGATGTTTTTGTATTTCATATTCTCCTCAACCTAAGCTGTAAATTAAATGCTATATCTTCATATCCCTATTGAGCTAAATCATATCAAATAGCTTAACTTCTTAATACATCTGTACGCTCTTTGTCAGCGTCTCCTGTTTGAAATAATGTATATTCTGGAAACCATTGAATAGCGACACACAAAAGACAGTAACAACAGAGGTCACATGGGCACCAACCTACAGCCCCAGAGTTCAGTCCAACAGCAGACGACACGCTAAAGGAACAAATTCAGATGCGCTGATGGAGGACAAGCAGCAGTGTTGGGAAACCAGACCACGTTATGTCTGGTTTGATGATGTGGATTTGTTGCCTCATCCACCACTACTTTGTTTGGGGAGTCAGGGATTTGTGGTCAGGGATTACAGCCGGCCACGAAGGCACTTTCTGAAGCAGCCGATAACAGCCAGCCAGTAGCTCCAGCTGAGGAGAGAGGCCAACAGTCGGGGTCCCAAACATGCAAATCTGGGCAAAGCAGAAATGTAGCCATAGGATAAGACCGCTATTATATATTACAAGTGGTTCCTCCAATGCACTGCTTTGAGTTCTTGTAACTGCTTTACATTAATAAGCATATTATTGCCTTTTTATTCTGCAGTTGAATCTCATTTGGAGTGATCCTTGATCCACGAGCTAATCACATGCAACACACAGACTCCTTCTCCAAGTGTCGGTCCATTTAATCTTCTTTTTACAGAATGCAATTCACACCATTGTTGGCTTCACCTTGAGGGTCCTCCACCTGGTCAGGATGGAGTCTACGCAGGTGCAGACCAAAGCAGACTTCTGAAAGAGAACAGTAAAGGAAACATAAATGAAAAAGGATTTTAAAAAAGAACAAAGGAAAAATAAGGAGCCAAAATACAAATAACTTCAGGAGGGGATGAAAGAAGGAGAAGAAGAGAGGATTTGTTTGCAGATCTCTGAGTGGTTCATGCAGAGCATAATGTCCTGTAGCCGGTGGCAACGGGAAGGTGGGGCTGTGGCCTTCTGTTTGGGTAAGATAACTCAGCAAGCTAATACAGAAGCAAAAGCAACTGTGTCTTCTTCTACTTTTGGGCAGATGTGGTTTATTTGGAGCCGCGCCAAAGATGGCACACACAGGAATACATGTGCTGCAAACACATTTCTGATAAAGTACGAAAAACAAAAGTCCAGCTGTACCAAGGCAGGCCGAGTACTTGTAAATTTAGACATCAACACACACACACACACACACACACACACACACACACACACACACACACACACACACACACACACACACACACACACACATTCAATGTGATAGAGTGGGAATAGGTTTGATTCAGTGGTGGACTATGCTGAACAAGCATCCACCTACGAGCTGTGTCCACTTACACCTTAGGGTGTAACGTCCCTCAGCACATGTACACACTACTGTCCTTAAAGGTTGGTAAATGGAAGAAACTTTGACTTTGAACGCATCGCCGAATCGACAAAGTCCCGCCCCTTTCATTCAGAGTTCAAAGCCGCTCCCCCAGAACGCCAAGCGAGTGCTGGAGGTCAGCAGAGTGCAATCAGGAAGTAAGCTTTGACAGACAGGCAGGCCGTCCAATTATATTCTCTGTCCCGACTTTTTTGATTGGACAGTCCTGTCACGGCCAAAGATAACATATTGTTTTCATATCAGAGCATTTAATGTTTCATGCTATCGGTATGTTACAAGGATTTCAAGTAATATAACAGAAAGTGTTCCTGAATAGAATCACTTTCTCAACCTTTAAGTACAAATCTGAGCTGTACTTGTAATTCAGTACTTCTATTTAATATCTCTTTAATACTTTCACGGATAAAGTTACAATTCTAATTAACAATATTACACACATACAAAACATACATTAAATATGATGCATTATTAGAGCTTAGACAAAATGTAAAATTAGAGCTGAAACAATCAAGTTGATTAACTGGATGAACTGATGTTCCCGTGTGCAGATTTTCTGCTTTTCATAAATTACAGTAAACTGACTAATTGTGATGCCATTTGGTGGACAACACAAGCGATTTTAACCCGTCATTTGGCATCTGGGAATGTGTGGTGGGCATTTCTCATTTTTTTTCTGACGTCTACAGACCAAACCATTGATTAATTACTTGAGAAAATAATCACCAAGACAACCAACAATTAAGAGAATAATTGGTAAAGAGCCTCATATAAACCAGTATATGTTACTTTAAGTGAGCCAATAGTTTGCTGTATATAGTATTTTTTTCCATGTATTCTTACTTCCTCCCCCACTGTCTTCCTGCACCAGGTCATGTTCTCATGCTGTTCTAATTGCAATCAAATGGAGATTAGGGTACTTAGAGAGACTCAGAGCGAAGTGTGTGAAAGACTTTAGCTGTTGTTTCAGGGATTTGTGCTGTTTGACATCACACATTTTCACTGAGAAACAGCCCAAACAGTGAGCCCGTTTGCAAAGTAACTGGTTGCGAAGATGATTCTGAAATAACATTTTAATACCGGAGAGTGGCTCGGCAGAGTCTTGCTGAGGCCAGCGGCTAGATTTCGATCTGCTGCACAAGTGTCAACTAGATGTGGTCGTTGTTGAGAGCAATGCTGGATATTTATGAATAAAGCTGTGGACAATACTTGTTGCATTCCCGGGTGTGCCACGTTTTCCCTCTCCTCTTGTGAGGATAAGCATAGTCTTGTGTTATACTACATGTTCTTGTTATCAACATGTCTCAGTCCATCTCTCTGCCTCCCCACCGTGTCTGTGACACCCAGCCCGAAGCATATGTACCCTTCCCTCCTGCAGAAGCTGTTCATCTTTAAAAAGGCTCACTGACATCGTTTCATTTAAAGAAGAGTATGGTGCATGTGTTGGGATCATTTCCAGTTGTGGTTTAATGCACATGTGGTTCTCTTGTGAGAGCAGGACAGTACATATGGGATCGACTCAGAACTATACTGCCAATCATTACAATGAAGGCTCGTGTGACGAGTGCAACAGTTTGATGTGTTTGTGATCGTGTTGCTACGACAGCACAGAGGAATTAAGCTACACCAAGCTTTAGATACACAGACTTGTTGGTAGGATCAGTTCATTGTTGGTTATCTGACAACAAGAAAAATATTGACTCTTGAATAAAAAAAACTCTTACATGTGGAAAACCCAAGGAGGGCTCTGATCAGGGACACATCAGGATTGCGAGGTTAGCTGAAACCTTGCAAAGACTTTCAGCGATCAATTATCGGTCAAGTTTATCTCTAAACTGGAGGTTAAATCTGTCAGGCGAGGCGGGTTCTGAACAATCGTATGAATACTGAAGCCAAACCTCATTCGACCTGATCCGACTTCAGCTCTTTTTTTTTCCTGGTTCAATGGAGAACTAAAGCGTTCACTCTTGCAGAAAAATATGGGATGTAATTATAACAATTATGCTGTTCCGGGCAATCTACCCACTTTGACATCATATAATTTTGAATGTTGCAGACATGTGGCGAGCTGACAAAACCGTCTTTGCATTTTTTTCAAGTGTCCTGGGATTTTACCTGTTAGATGCATTGTTGTACAAACATTGTTTGCATTCAAGGAGAGGTGTGTGTGTGTTAGTGTGTGTGTGTGTGTGTGTGTGTGTGTGTGTGTGTGTGTGTGTGTGTGTGTGTGTGTGTGTGTGTGTGTGTGTGTGTTGGGGGGGGGGGCGTGTGCATCATCAGCATCAGTGACCATGACGTCACCAGAGTTTAAAGTGGGCCGCGCTTCCCCCAGTGAAGGAGAGAGAGGAGGGAGGGAGCAGCCGCGGTTCTTCTCAAACGCGAGACCTGCTGCTCGGCGCCGAGTGTCGAACAGCGCCGCTCTCAACTCCGCAAACTACCTGCTCTTCTTCACCCACCTGCGTTCTCACTTTCCGCGTTGCACCCTGGACCCGCTGAATTCTCCTTTTTATCTGTTCTTTTTTTTTGTCGAGGACGAGAACTAAAATCTCAAGTCTCCTGAAGGGTGAGTTCAAACGCATTTCTCCCCGAAAACCGAATAAAAAAGGGTCTTTTGATTGAATCCGCAGAGGGGGGGCTGCAGCAGGCATGTCACCACCGTCGGCCCCGTCTGTGCTGAGAAACAGCTTTATTTGAGATGTTTGTTAACAGAGATGCAGCTGTGTGTGTGTGTGTGTGTGTGTGTGTGTGTGTGTGTGTGTGTGTGTGTGTGTGTGTGTGTGTGTGTGTGTGTGTGTGAGCAGCACTAACTTGAGGCGCAGTCCTGTTGGCATTTAGAAAGCGCTGCTCTTGGCTGGTGGATGTGACAAATTGTGCTTTCTACTTAATTAGGCTATTGGCGAGTCTGTCCCGTGGTTAAGTGCGTGCCGTGCCAAAGAAAAGGGCTGTATCATCCCGGAGACTTTCAGAATCCTGCAGACATGTATTGGCTTTTTCTTCTCTCTCTTCTCGCACAGAGCCCACATGTTCTGCCAGGAAAACTATTAGCTTGAAGAAACGTAGACGTGAAAGCCTGTTGTTGGAGCCTAATAATGCGGGGAATGCTAATGATGGACAAGTGTGTTTACAGCAACCCGTTTGAACGGCTTCATTAAAAGTTTAGATTGTTTATGGTTTTCACCAGTTTTTTCTGTTTCTGCCGGGTTGGTGACTGTAGCTGATAATAATTTGCATTTTATTGGTTATGATGATTTTGACATGGTTTAAGTGACGCCTGCGTAAAGGCGTCACTTAAACCTTAGTCTTAGGGCGTCTTAATTGAATATACTATTAATTTATCTCCAGATTTAAGATGCTTTTGTTTCCTTCAATATTATGGATGAGAAGTGACTGATGGAAATTCAGTCTAGAATGAAGCCCTGCATACGCGCTGTGTTGTGCCACTTTTGAGCCACTAGGTGGCAATAGAGTGCAAGCTAAAGCAACTGATTAAACTTGCATTAGTCAATGAGCAGATCTGCACCATTAATAATGAAATCATTACTGGCTTTGGAAAGACGATTTTCACTGGTAGATGCATTAGGTACACGTGTACACACACACACACACACACACACACACACACACACACACACACACACACACACACACACACACACACACACACACCCCCACACACACACACACACACACACTCTTATTTGAAGCAACTGGAGCCCTATGTATTTTTTATTTATTGATTTATTTTTTGCACTGTTGAAGCTGTATACACTGTAGCTCACGCTCTGCATGGGTTCCCCGCAACAATATGTCATAAAGTTGATAATTAATTTACCTTGGCACTACAGCAACACATAAGATATGGATGTAAGGCCATGTTTAAAAAAAAATCTGATTTGTTTTTGTTTTGGGGCGTATAACTGCTATACATTTAGTCTTTTATCACTTTTCAATTTTTAACCTCCTTTCTTCTTTCAAACATCCACATGCACAACTCAATAATTCACATGCAAACCCATGGTTAACTTACAATTGCTGTTTTCCTTTGTATTAAGAATTAACATTTAAAATCCACTGAAGCAACAAGCAAAGCCAGTTGGTGTTTTGGACCATCATGAACAGAAAATGTGGATGAACACCTTCATTTGCAACTTCCATGTGTATTAAGGCTGTCAAATGACCAGATCCACATATTCCCTGCTTATATTTTGTAGCTGTCCTGCTTTCCATGAACATAAACAACCGCCTCGTTTCCTGCTTTGTGTTTATTTAGCATAAAAACAGTTTCCTCTCTTCATCAGACACATTGAGAATTATTATTTGTAGGTCAGTGAGCTTAGGAAGTCATTTCATCCCCTTATTATGCACATTTACACAACGGATTAAAATGAATGATAATGACGAATCATTTTGAATAAAAATAATAAAGATTTATCTTATGTGCAGCATATTTATGTGGTCAAAAAGAGCCTTTTTTTAAAAATGTGTTTTTGTATCGGCTTCAGTCCAGCCGGGGATGGCTTGCTCTTGCTGAAGTGCTGTAACATGTTCACTGAGCTCCAAAGTTATTTCCCCTTGTAATAAATTGTCTATTCATCAGAACTTGTGATCTGTAGGTTGTTGTTGTATACCATCTGGTGGCCCTCCAGGGCTGGTTCAAGCTGTGATTTCATTTCATACAACTTTTTCCCTGCGATGAGAGGTTATGCTGCCAGAAAACAAATTGATACTCAGTTCAGCCTGAGTGGCCTCAGCTCTCAGTAGAGCCAAGGACGACATTTGCCTCTGAGACGCTGTGAATTCTGACGTTACTTAATGAGAAGTGAGCGGACACATCTTTGTCTCATTTTCTGAGCTCTTCCAAACCGACAGAGCCTTCAAGGGCACGTAAGAGGATTGTGCATTTGGATGGTTTTTTTTTTGTGTGCGTGCAGTTTACAGTCTAGTAAACCCTTTCAACTGATGTTTGGCTCAATCAATATGTTTAATTAGTGCTGATTAATGAACGAGTGTGGCTGTGGAAGGCAGACAGCTTCCTCTCTTCAACGACACGTGCTATTGGCAAACATGTAGGATTTTACACAGTTTACGTTGTAGATTTGAAAGAATATATGAGAACAGCATGTAGGTACGATTAACGTATCTGTTGGCTTTAGAGGACACAATAATTAATGCTTTAAATATTCAATAAATGCAATTTCCACTTGATCAGACTGGTTTGGACCCATGCACGCTCAATAATGACTTAATCACATGCAAATGAAAAGATTTGGAAACACTCATCAGCACATATGCTGAGAAATAGTCCCCCCCCCACAGACTGTATATGATGTAAGCGGTGTGATGATCTCCAGCAGCATATATGGAGATATGCAGTTTCTAACGTGTGCTGTGGGGAAATGAGCGGGTTAGGTCCAGTTCACAAGGCCAAATCATTATGGCTCTCTCAGCATGAGGAACTTGACACTGATTTTGAGAACTACAAGTGAACACCTCACTATACTGTAATTTATCAAGGCACTGTTTCTTCCAGGGTTTGTTGTTTTTTTGAACACCGTTCTCTGTCAAAGCCCCTCAAAAGTAACGGCTCCGATGACCTTTATTCTGCAAATTAAGCTGTTTTTGCTGCACACTGACTGATGGATCTTATTTCAGCAAAAGTGCATTGAGCAAATACCCTGGAGCCATAGCAACTACATTAACAAAAGTTAATGAAATGTACGGTGGCGGGACCTGGACTTTGCTTTACGTTTGAAAGCAGTGGCATTTACGTTTTTGCACGTCTGTGGAGAGGGAATCAAAACCGAGCCTACACCCACATCTTAACCTCTTATATGTCCATATTTATTCCACAGCCTTTGCTGTATTATTTGAGTGTAAAAGCTGATATTGGTTTGTTGAAGTCTTATTCGACATGCATTTTTCTTTTGACCTTAGTCTGGACTTTAAAGAAAAAGACACGGCCGTGCATAATTTGCATCATAACCAATTTAAACAAGTGCAAAGTGATGCTTAATTTTTAAAACAGCAAAGCTAGCAGGCATTGGAAAATACGAAGAAATCTGCAATTTAGATTCCGCTTTAATTCTATGTTTGCCGTCTCAGAGGTCTGACCATGTCTGCATCTGATTACGCCCGCATGCATTTAATTAATAATTCGACAATGCACGGCATTGATGTCGGTCAGCCGGCGCTCTGCGGGGGAATAGATTGCCTGAGCCTGATATCCAGCCACGGCCTCTTCTGCAAGGAGCAGAAACGATGAGCTCAGGCAGATTTCAGATACAGGCGCTCCAGTGTGGAGCTGCGTTAATCCCCCCTCCCTCAGGTGCAGCCGCTCCTGGGGAGGAAAGCCACGGACTGCAGCTCACCACCGATGCTTGGCCGCGCTCTGATTAATGCACTCATCAGTTCTTTTCTTGTTTGTTTTAATGACAAGCGTGTCCCTTGTGGGAATCCGGTGACTTTTTGCAAATACTGCTGATGCATCTGCTTACACCTGCCACTTCCCCCCCTTCTTTCTTCTGTTGTGAAAGGACCATTACCATGAAGCCCGAGTCTTTTGACATGACTAGGTTGTCAGTGGGAGTGCAGGGAACCACGAGACACATTTTCCACCGGAGATACAGGAAATACATGAGCTGAGGAAATGAGCAGTGATAAGATCCCAGCGTGTTGGGATGTGTTGTGCTTTGCTGATAAGGCTATTATTCATCTTTTTATGCTTTAGATGGCAAAAGTGCGCTTCGTCATCTCAGACACTTGCGTTTCATCCACAGTTTACAGACAGCTTTGCAATCGCACTTGAGTTGTTCTGGCTTTTATTACTAATTAAAGTTTTAAACGGGATTGAATCCCATATTTAGACTGTAAAGAATTCAACGATAGATTTTAGGATCTGAGGGTTTTGAGCTAAATATTTTTAAATCTGGTCCTCATGCTGGAATGTAATGTTAATTTTATTAAGATACTGTTGAGAAGATGCTGCAGAGTGTTTTTAAAATGGTGAGAAAACAAGTTAAAAAGGATGTGATTCATTTGATTACAGTCCCAAGAAATATTATGTCTTAACTGGGATCAAAGTATAATACTTGCTAAATTGAAAACAATACCTGTTTCTATGAAACAAACTCACTGCATCCTGTGGTGTGAACTTTTCATGGGTCTTAAATGGGTTGAAACTTGTCATTGTTTCCTTATCATCAAACAATATTGAAATCAGAAATGCCCTGTGCTAACAAAATAAACATCCAACACAGTTTTGGGGTTTAAAAAAATGTAATTTTGGCAAAAGCTTGAATGATTTTATACAGTTCTTAAAAAAAAATGTGATGAACAGGAAACGTAGACCTGCACATGTAATCTGGAGGCTGCAAGACTGTTCCCCAGACCGCTTCCACAAGTCCCACAGTGAGTCCTGCATGTCCGTCTGACATACAGTAACTCTGCAGCATGATCGATGATGATGATCATCATCCTGATAAATGCAGACAGGGAATAGTTGTGGTCATGCCACATTTGGCTGCCTGTATTCTGATTGATGATTGATGATTTAAGTGGACAAATGATTCACCGTTCTCAACTGTCCATTAGTAGTGTGATGCCTATTAGAGTGTGATACCTTGCCTTTGGCTCCTTTCAGAGAAGGTGTGTGTGTGTGTGTGTGTGTGTGTGTGTGTGTGTGTGTGTGTGTGTGTGTGTGTGTGTGTGTGTGTGTGTGTGTGTGTGTGTGTGTGTGTGTGTCTAAATGTAGCTGATTTCCGTGGAAACCGATGCTTACTAGCATGCACCCTGCTCTATTTTACATTGCCTAGCTGACATATAACGTATTAATGCCACATCTCAGCCACATGCTGTGCTACTCCTGTTTTAATAAATGTTGCATCTCCTCTTAGCTTGTCCGATCAGTTCTAGCGAGCGAACCCTGGCCCTCTTCCAATGTCAAGTGATGGATCTTTGCTCTCTTTGGATCAGTGGGGCGCTTTGAGCCCTATAACATAAAACCCCTGCGCTTATTCAGCACCCGGGTACCTCGCTTGTGATCAATGGCCAGGAGTCTGGGCAGTGAATAGAGTACAGATTGAACCACATCTGGGATTTTGGGTGCTGAATAACTGCCCACTCAACAGCAGCAACTCATAAATAATACACCACGCGGCCGAGTGTCCCGTCTCCTTTGGCCCCTCACAGGCGATGCTTTCAGGCTTGGACCTGTCCAGAGAGCAGAAGGTCAGGACACCCCGAACACAGGCACCAGGCAGTGCTGCCTGCCCCAGCAATGAGACAGTGGAGAGAATAATGGCTGGAAAAGTAGCAAGCCACTCTTGAAGGTGTGAAGGAGATGCAGCAACATCTTTTTTCAGTGATTGACACGTCATTGTGGTTAGGTTTGTATAGAATTTTTATCATTTTTATTTATATATATATAATTATATAGCATATACATAACATTCTGTGCATTGGATTGCATGGTGATATTTACACTGTTGTGATATATGACACAATTATATTCTCGTATTTAATATGGAGAAATACTGGACGTTTTAACAATGTGAACCTACTAATGAAGGAGAAGATTTATGCCGAACACGTTTCACTGCATTGTTTCTTCAGCCCAGCGCTTATGTTCTGTATCCTAACGATTATCCAAGTAAATACCTAATGCCTTTGAGTTTAGATTCATGTGCATTTTCACTATCTGTCCATTTTGGCTTTGTTTGAGCGTGTCGAGCCAGTGATGAATACAGGAGTCATGGATTCATCAGCCAGGCTGGATTGAGCCACAAGCGATCCTCTCTTTTGTTCATTTTTCAAAAATTCATTCAGTCTAAGTACTGTAGGCGTGTTTTGCTCAAGGGGTTTCAAGGACATTTAAAAGGTCACAGTGGCAAATATTGGGCATCGATCTTTAATGCAAATGCGGTTGATGGAGCTCTCATTTCACCAAATTGAGATCACCTGGTTGCATGATGGCCAGGTTTAACGTTCTGCAGAAGCATTTTCAGTTTTAATAGTCATGATGGTAAATCATTCCTCTTTTTCAGTCATTGACTGGTCGCCCAGAAGGTTAATATGCTACACGAGGGAGTAAAGCATTGATCCAGAGAGGAATGTGGGAGCTTTTAGTCGAACATGAAGTTATATTTCTAATTGTTTATCATTGAAAAGAAATTCCCCTTAAATAAACACAGTTTATTAGTCTTGTGAGAGATCCCACAGCATGTTTGTTTCCTCTGAATTAGAGGTGAGGTTTGCTGGCCTTTAGACGATTGTTCAATTATCCAAACTGTAGTGCAAATTAATTAAGTAATTTAACTGAAGTACTGCATGAGAATGTTATTTTGAGCTCCTTGTAGTTTGATTGTAGTCATCTGTTACTTTTTTTTTTTCACCAAAGGAAATATTGTACTTTTGACTTGACTTTCTAAAAGCTGCAGTTAGTTTGTTTTTACACGTTGTTAAAGATTAAAGTGGTTCCAACCTTTCTGATTGGTGACCCTTATAATAATAATAAGAGTTATTTGTTATACAGATCACCAAAGAGACATTTCCCCTCTAAACTTCTCACAAGGTTTCATTTCAATAATTGCTCAAATTGTCCAATATATAACAAATTTAAAAAAATTAAATACTCAACTGTTTTGTGTTTCATAATGTAGTTGTTTTCCATAATAATATAATAATAATAGTATAGTTAAATGTAGCTCCACAATGACCAGCTACAGTTAAGAATGCTTCATCAGAAGTGACATCTAATAACCTCATAATAATCACAGAGGACACTTTTACCATGTTTATACTTACAGGACTTTTACTCAGTATTTGTACATAAATGTATTGGTACTACTTTGTATCTGCATGCTTCTCCTCCACTGCAGTATCTACGGTGATCAGTGTACAGTTCCGTTATTTGTTTTGCTATGTGGAAGACCACTGTGAAGCACTGTTCAAAAAGAGAAATCGACCTCCTGTGAGATCTCAGACGATTGTCTGCACAGAAAGCAGGGAGCATCCAGGCGCAGTGGCTTTTTCTCTTCCTCGCTCCCCTGTCCGCTTCACACACCGCTTACCCTGCGACATTTGGGACGAGTTTCTCACTGCTTGGCTTCTCACATCTTGGACACTGACACAAAATAAATGAAGACACCAAGAAGACACAAGGTTCAGGGTTGGAAAGGGGTTGGTGGCTGAGGTGTGAAACTATCGGGGTGTAAAATTGCCCTGGCAGCCGTGCTGTTGTTTCAGCATTTCATGGCGAGCTGCTCAGCTAGCGTCCCGACTTGCCCGCTCACTGCCTTCTTCCCTCTGATCTTCCCCCATTTGTTTTTCTGTCCACACCGTGTAGAGTTCCCCCTCCTCTCTGTGGAGGATAAAACTTCACAGATCCTGTTCCCACCGTTTCAGCGGGGCGTGTGCTCGACACTGTGGTTGTGCTTTCTTGACCAGAGCTCCAAGGTAATAGAGTAGTTCCGCTGTTCTCCTGGTGGGAGAGAACAGAAGGTTCTACAGGCTAATATCCACACGTTAATTTGTCCTAAGATGTCCAACTGTTCTCCAGCAGCTTTCATTATTGGCAGTAAGTCACATGGTGGATAATTGTCTGTGTGGGGAACGAGAGCGTTACTGGTGTGAGGAGGAGGAGGAGGAGGAGCCTCCTGGTGGC
Organism: Eutrigla gurnardus; assembly: GCF_963514095.1. Taxonomy (NCBI): domain Eukaryota; kingdom Metazoa; phylum Chordata; class Actinopteri; order Perciformes; family Triglidae; genus Eutrigla; species Eutrigla gurnardus. Next base: position 10,139,171 of record NC_139923.1, on the reverse strand, counting down.
AGCAGGAGGCCAGAGCCAGGCTGTGGAGAGAGGACAGACGCCGTTGTCAAGTCATTTGGCTGTCGCTGCGATGCCCGGGGTTTGTTATTAGACGCATGGGGTGAAACATAGTGACTTTTCTAAGCAGCATGCAGCGCGACGTGACATCACGCCCATTGTTGTTTTGATTCATCAAGTGCTTTTGTTTCGCTAATTAGTTTTGTTACAGAAGATGTAGGCCTAAAGCTGGTAATTGGTGACATGTTTATGACCGGAGAGATTCTGTGACTGTTATGTGGATAAGGATCCAAATCCAATTAATTACAACCAAAAAAAAAAAAATGAATAATGTTTGACAGTGGAAAAACTAAGAAAAACGAGGGCAAAGTTGCAGTATGCTTCATTCTATTATTTATATTTGATGATCATGTTTACTCACATTAGTTTCAAATGTTCTGCTCTTTCTTTGAACCACTTCTGAACAGATGGCTCCGCGGCTCCCCTCCCTTGTGTGCCTGAATCTAAATTCATAACGCTAACGTTAGACTAGATTAGTTCCTCTGATGTCCACGAGGCAATTACTTCCCGTGGTTGAGAGGGGGCAGACTGCTGCCTCGGAGCGCACAGGACAGTGTTTGTCTGCTCTGACGGGCTGCAGAAAGTCTTTGTGCCTGGAGTGAAAAGAAATAAAAGTATGAGGAGACTCCTCCCTCCAATGGGCTGTGTCTGGTGTCTGCTGCCCTGCAGTAAGGCAAGGTTATTTAGATGAAAGATGGTGTTGAGATTAGTGAGCCCTGCCCGAGTGCGTGGACGTCCAGCATGCCGCACTGCGTGATTTATGAGAGTCGTGATATCAGCGGTCGCCACATGAATAAACCATGTGGCCAGAATTAAGCTCCTGTTAAACGACGCACAGCGTTTTCCCAGGTGCCTCAACCTCCGAGTAGAAATCACAGTCGTAAAAGTTGTTGCAGTTATGGTGTAGTGGCTTTGGTTGAGGGCCCTGTGCAGAGACTCGGTTGCCGCTTCTCCGACAGTTTTAATGGCTGATTATTTCCGTGACTTCATCAGCGCTGTCAGCCGGATGTTCCGTGGTGAGAAGTTCATTAGTCGTCTGAGAGTTACTTTAACATCTGAATGCAATGCAACAGATTGGAGAAGGCTCAACACAGGAGAATGTAACTCCACTAAATTATGCATTTCCACCCAATAATTTATTCAATATAATAGCCTGTTAAATTCAAATGTTTGTACTTTTAGTGTCCTCCTTTCTAAAACATATTAGGGCTGCAACTCATGATTAATTATGAATTAACCTGCAGCTAACGCTGGTTCTTTGAATGTAGAAGCAACTAAAGCTAAATACTAAATATTAAGTTTTAAAACACAATATCTATTCAGAGGGACAATGTATAGTGAAGTGCTGTGTGGACATCTGCACCCATGGGAAACTGCATACATATGGATGTGGTGCACCTAATGATATATGGATATTGCGCATTTTGGCCTCCGTTCATCTTCACCCTCTGCTTGGGAAATCATATGCAAACCCAGAGCTAATGCTGAATGGAACTTTCCTGTCTTATATAAAATACTGTCAATTCACTATGTCTGATGTCCGTAGCTAAGTAGTATTATAGTCACACAGTGTCCGGTCTGAGATTGTGAAGTTAATCCTCAGCTGGATCATGTCAAGCTGGCATTCCGAATCATTCAAGTGTAATAAAATGTAAAGTACCCTGGAGTGCGTTTTTACTGAGATCAGGTATCCGACGTTGCTGCCTTGGCTACACTTCATGCTGTCAGCATTACTGAAATTCCCATAAATGCAGCGACAAATACCCTCTTGGGCTTTACGACTACAATACGCTTCATGCCAATGCATGTCTCTTTTAAAATGATGCGTTTAGAGAGGAATAAAACAAGAAATCAAGAAAAATCACTAACTAGATTCCTTGTTCCCATAAAGCACAGCACAGACTAACTTTATTTGTTTTTCTGTGGTGGTGTTCAGGTCCTTTCATGGAATACAAATAAAAAATAACTTTCCAAAGTCTACTCAAGTAAAAGTACTTACGAACATCTGCAAGATGGAATTCAAAATAGTAAAAATTGTGACATTTGATGTTTCAGAAACTATGACTGTTTAATGACACTAGATATTTAATGCATTTCCTCTTAAATACTTACTGCCTTAATAATGGTAATAATAATAATAATTATTATTATTAATATTATTATTAATAATAATGATAGTCTTATTAACTGAAATAAGACAAAGCAGCTGGTTGTTGTGAGTCACCTGTTTTGATTAGTGATCAGCCTGTTGAAACAGCAGAGGAGCTTAAATAATTAGGGGCACTTTAAATCTAACAAGAAGATTTTAGACACTGTACTACGTGTACACGGTATGAGCAGCTGGCAGCGAATAACAAAGTAGACATCCAGAATGACACATTTTACCAGTAAAACTGGGATGTGAAAGAACAAAACAAAGTCTTGTTTGAATGCCATGTGTACTGCACATGTCCAGCATGTCTCCCGGCATGTCATTGCACCTCCTGGCCTCTAACACCTCAGACACGGAGGTGTGTGGCTGAAGCAGGCGAAGCCGTGTCTATGAGGCGCCACACCATGGCCTCCCTAATGAGGCCTGACTCTTAATGACTCGGCCCCCCAGCAGCAGACGGGGACGGCCAGCGGCGGAGGCTCATCTCGTTGCCACTGTTTACTGCGCGGTTACACCTGTAACCTTTTAGATCATTCCAAATAAGGTTGCTCCGGGAACCCTTCAGTCGTGATTACAAAACAGAGTGGGCCGGAGAATTCTCATAAAGCTTGTGTATACATGAGCTGGGATATAGAGGAGGGATACGACCGTGTCGCGCACAGAAGCGCGCAACTGATCAGGCATTCTCTCTGTTGCTCCAGACAAGATTGCAATACCAAGCAATGTTTCCGTTGACTGGTTTCCATTATGTAGATGTAAATTAACAAGACGAAACTGAGCATTGTGATGAATGAGCACATAACCACGACGAGCCCGAGAAGCAGCTGGATCTATAGATGGGAGGTGAGCTTCTGACTTGTGCCAGTCAGTCATGCCTGCTGAGCATCACTCATGGTAGAGTGCAGGTGCTGGTCAGCCAGGGGACGGGCTGGTTAATTGCATTGCACTTTAATAAGTCACACGCCGAAGACACGGCTTTAATCATGCAGATGTCTCTGCTGGGCAGCGCCGAGGACGGAGGTGACTCCGGCTCATCAGCCGTAGTGTTTCTGCAGGCAGCTGTCCGTGTTAAGATTACGAAGTCTTTACCCTCACCCTGCCTCTTGTACTTTGCACTTCTTGTTTCCATCAGTAGCCTAAAAGACGTTGCTATTTCAGCAGTTTGTCGGTGGAATCAGATGCAGGGAGGGTTTTGTAGTCTCGGTAATCAAAGTGGCGAGGAACGGCAGAGAAATTCACAAGGAGGGGGGATAAAGTCTCTGGAGAGCATTTAGTTTGGCGTGCAGCGAACAGGAGCCAAAACAGAAATAAATGTGTTTTTGTGGATGTCGGCTGATGCATACAGGAGAGCCCTGAGCGATGAGTGGCACATTGATCTGACTTGTCTGTCTTTCACAGTGACTTTGTTCACACTTGCTGTATGCAGAATCAACAGATGAACGCGGACAAAAGTTCACTTCAACCTAGTGAACCGTTATTATTAAAAGTGTGTTACCTTTTGTCTTTTTTCAAACATTGAAATGGTAAAATCCACATTCAAGGACACGGCAGGGATCTGTTCTTGTCCTTGACATTCAGTTTTTTTAAAGTCACCATCCATACTGACGTACGCTGTGCTGCACACAAATAACTAGTGGAGGGAGACTGAGCTGATCTAACGGTGACAACCTGCACAGAAGCTCGGACTTTAGAGCAGAATTTGTGACGAGGGGAAAATATTACGGAACCAGGGGAAGGTGCCAATACACAGAGAAAAGAACTTCTCTGAGATGATTAAGTCATGAATTAAGAAAATACAAATGTTTTGTTGTGGATCCACAACGCTTCATTTAGCAAGGTTGGATAAATCTTATTATCACACAGAGACGCAGCCGTTAAACACTGGGTTAATGTAAGCTGCCAAGGGGCAACATGTATTAATTATACTCGTATTTATTTCTGTTCATAAAACAACACTAAAAGAACATGAAAGAAAACACACATATGTGTCTTCCAAGACCTTCGCCTCTCTCAGAGGCCATGCTTACCATAAGGACGCTACTTTATGTTAAATGACATCTTTAATTTAATCTCAAGAGTATTTCTGAGGTTTTTACTCACAAATTTAGTAAAAAATAAATTAAGTTTAATCTTGGAAATTGTGAGTTTTTTCTCTGAATATTTAAAAGTGGTAATATTCTCTGAATATTACCACTTTTTAATATGTATGTATGTATTTATTTATTTATTACCTAGATTGGCCCTAGTACGTTGTACATCTGAATTCAACTTTTTATTAGAACTGATAAAAAAAGAACATTTAAAAAAAAAAATGTTTCATCATTTATTATTGCAGTTGAGAAGAAGCATAACAACATATTTTATTATTTCTAGTTATTTCTAGTTTCTGTTGAGTGAAGTGGACACAACATTAAAGAGTGGGATTTTTTTTAATCATATTTAAACTTTAACTGTTCAGTTACTCACATATTATTATATAATTGTATTGATATGTATTTGTTGGCCAGCTGTATGATGGTACCTCTTCACACAGGTTCATTTAAATTCAGTTGATTACCAAACAGCAGTCTTCTGTCTCGATGTCCACTCAGCTGAGCCTTAGCAACAGTCATACAAAAGAAAAACGTTGAATTATTTATTTAGCCGAATGGAAAAAAAAAACAAATTATGTTGTTGTGCTTATGTTTACATCTTATTTCGGCATTGACAGCACATGAAGGGCAGAAGAATCTCAAAACGACCCTCTGACCTTCTGGAGCATTATTAAGAGCAGTGTAGTGAGAGCGAATATTCTGCTCATGCTGCATTCTGGTTGCAGGAACCCTTGTGTAGGGCCCGTTAATGAGCACACAGCATCATCCTGTCACATTGTGGACAAGCCACTTGTACCGCTGAAGTGTGAGCGGAGATCATTGTATTCGGCCCTCTTGAGTTAATGTAGGCTTTTATTCCTGTGGCTGACCCCCGTGTGTGTTATGGATACCAGGTAGGAGGGAATGAAACCGTGGTCAGATGTGGAGGCTGCTCAGAGTAAATTGGCCTTTCAAGAGCAGCTTTTGTGAACTATATCCCTGTTGAGATTCTTGATCCCATAAGAAATTCATGAGTTTTTGCGAGCGCATGCGTGCAAGAGCAAGCAAGGGTAGAAGCATGTGTCTTGAGTGTGTCATCATAAGCTCATTATTTTTCTTCTCTCCTACAGATCTGCGACCTGTCATCACCCCTCCCAGCGTGTGTCTCAGCGGCACTTTGTCCTTTCACAGCCCCATCAGCATCCGCAAAAATAACCACACCATCCACAGACCACAGGCCGGAGGATTAGGTGAGTTTAAGGCCACGTGCCTCCAGCTACTTGCACTGGCTACCTTGCCACATTTTCAGAATAACCCCAATTCCGAGCTTGTTTTGGAAAACGTGACACTTTAGCCATTCCCAGAAATGACTGAGGCTGGTTGTCTAATCACAGGTGGAATAAAAGCTTTCTAGTCACTCAAGCAGGTCCTGCAGTATATTAGGATTGTTTCACAGATGGACCCCCGAGTATGAGAGGAGCTGAAGCCCTCTGGCATGTGCATACTGATTCATCGTCCTGTTAAGGAAATGAACATGAATTTAACCTCTGCCTGTTCAGATGAACTGCTACTTAGAGGAAGTGGACGTCTGATTGATTTTCCTTCACATGTGAGTGAACTACATGTGGCCATCAATGCAGAAGGTTAGTTGAACATGCGAATGCCGGTGTTATTGGATACAGTCACTCAGAAATATTGAACCCAACCCCTGCAACGCGACGAAGCAGGGGCTCCGCAGGGCTCACACAGCCTGCTGGTTACATGCAAACACACCGTTGTGTGCGATCACTTCATACACCGAGACATACAAACACAACTAGACAAGTCTGGAGTCAGCCTCCTTGTATTTATTCTCCCGTGTTGTTGTTTCTGTTTGCTGTGCTGTTGTCTATTCCCAAGAGGCCACATCAAGTTCCCGAGACACGGAGGGATCAGTATGTATACGATCGTTATGCTCCAGCTGCAGGCGTCCAGGCATTAACCTAAAGTATGAGATATGTTGTGTGTCAGTCACATATGTGTCATACATCCTTTATCGTCGGTAGCGACGTGCTAAAGTAAGACCCGCTCGTGTGGTGAATCCATCACTGTCATGCGTGCCCGTTGATCATATGCACTCTTCCTCTGCCTATAGGTCTAATGAAATAACCTGCTGGTCTAAACAAATCAGCATCTCCGTCACTGTCACGGGAGGTTTGATCTACGCAGCAGCAGCTCAGAGCACATGTGCTGCTTTGAAGGTCTCACTGAAGGAGAAATGTTAAACGAGCATCGGCATGTATATGTAACAATGTTGAAGGAATACTTTGGCCTTTTTGTACAAAGGTAACAAATCCACCTCTAACGGTGTGCTCCAAAATAAATTAAAACAAATTTTGCGCATCCCAACGTTCTTCAGGTTCTTATTCCCTCCAAATATCCAATGTAATGACTGTACATACAGTATGTTGGCCATAAACTAGCTAGCAATGTATGCACTAAGTTCAACTCACGCAGCTTTGCCTCAGTTGGCTGCATCGTTTGCAGCGTTGAGCTGCCTCTGAAATTCTAAAAACTGTTCCCTTAAAAAAAAAAAAAGCATAGGCATGCATCAGAAGGATTAGTGGAAATGCACCCCTTCCAAGTACAAATTAGTTCTTATTTGAATATGAGACCTGGTCCAAGTCACAGTCAAAGTGCAACTATCTGTCTTTCTTTCCCGTCCCCCCTCTCAGAGTAAAGAATGTGGTCATCCGTTGCCTTGCCAACCCTGCTGCTTGTTCTGGGCTTGACCACTAATGTATGGAGTCTAAACCCGGATGACCCCAATGTCTGCAGCCACTGGGAGAGGTGAGCAGTATCCATTCATTTTCACCACACTACATTGCATTTTTTAGATCCGAAAGCAAATCTTCTGCAGTTAAGCAGCGCCAGCTTCCACGACTGATGTTGTCGGTCTTGGAACTTTTTCAATGTACCTGCTACAAGCGCTCTCAACTAAAGTTCCAGATCTGTTCCCAAATCTATACAGCAGTATATCGATCTCTCACAGCTCATGTCGCCAAGCTCTGAGAGATGGGAGGAGTTGCAGCGCTTCAAATGAAATACGCAGGGAAATTGATCAGCGTACTCTCATCCCAATCAATCACAACAGCCATGGAGCCTGAATAATTATTAGTTGTGCTGGGCAGTGTCAGTTATGAGAAATAAGCAGGAATAATTTCTGCCTCCGATACAAAGGGGAGGAAAGAAAGCTGTGAAGATGTATTATCTGAATTATTGCCGGACCAAGGTGAGTGTACTTAGGGATTGTGGTTCCACCTTGTTGGCATCGAAATAAATTCCCTAAGTGGGCTGTGTTCATGTCTTTGAGGTCCTGCAATATCCTCAGACTGCCTCCGGCTGCAAATATCACTAACATAATTCACCTAAAAGCTCCTTTCAAGTCCTTTTCTTTGCATATCAACGTTATTGTATTACTCTCATTGGGGCTGTGTCCATTGACGGGACCTGTGTGCTCTTTATGTCCTTTTCAAGCGTCTCCAAAGAGCATGAAAATCTGTTTTCACAGCGATATTTCCCACGCTTACAGCAGTGTCGGAAGAAGAATTCAGATCCTCGACAAAAGTAAAAATACCAATACAACAATGTACAAATACCCCTAAAGTAAAGGTACAGAAGTATTTTCAGAAAAATGTACTTAAAGAAAGAAAATAAAAGTACTTGTTCTGCAGAGAAATGTCAACTGACTTGCATTAAATGATTAGATTGGACTGATGTATCCATGTGTAAGCAGGGTTTAATCTTGAAGCTAGTAGCTACCCCTTTATACACAGTTCAATAGTTCAGTCCAGTGGTTCCCAACAAATAACAAATCTGACTGGCCTTGAAATGATAAATGGGCTATGAGATTAAAATAAAATGCTGCTAAATTCTAATATTCTCTCATCTGTTTTGTTTTTTATTTGGCTGAAATTGGAGGCCCTAAGAAATAGTTCTTAGGGCCTCCAAAACCGATTGAAGTGGAACCATTTGAGAAGTGAAATGTCTCTTTGGTTGAGAGGACCACATTAAACACTGCCACAAGAGCCACAAGCCAAACGTGTTGGAAACCACTGATTTAATATTTAACTATTCCTTGTAAAACTGAAACTAAAAACATACATACCCTATAAATAGCGGAGTAAGAAGGACAATGTTCCCCTCTGATATGTAGTGGAGCTGAAAGATAAAGTAGTGCAAAATGGAAATGGTTAAATAAAGTAAAATTATCTAAAAATGGTACTTTCTACCCCTGGTATTTCTGTCTTTTAGCTATGCCGTGACGGTCCAGGAATCCTACGCTCACCCGTTTGACCAGATCTACTACACCAGATGCACCGACATCCTCAACTGGTTTAAATGCACAAGGCACAGGTACGTTTGGAGGAGCCTTCTTTGTTTTAAAGACTGTCCCCCAAATTTGTTCAGAGCCAGGGTGCCTCTGACTGCAATCATCTCACAGTCAGAGCTTTAATTACTCCATTAAAGGAGTCATCACCTGGAAATCGCAATTTCTCTTGTTAAAACATGCATATCTGTGTTTGACCTCAGTTGAAACTTGCCTGAAAGGCTGGAGTTTGAAAGTGGCGCCGTTTTTTCGCTTCTGCTCTTTTTCCGAACAGGAATAGCACACAAGGGTGTGCATTCCTAAAGCACGAGATTTTGATTCTGCGCCTTCGGTGACGTCACCGTGGCGGCTACTTGCATAAGCCCACCCCTCTTTCACCACCCAACCCCCCCTCCCGTCCGCTACCTGAAATCGCCGAAGCGCCGCCATTATGTTTTGGAGTCTGCATGCAGGCAAGCCCCCCCGGCTCTGTCCTTCCTGCGGCGAATCAACGCGCGCCTCATTACATATTATACAATGCACATCCGGACCAGTCAAAACCTCGCGCGTAATCTCGCGTGATAAAATCGCGGTACGAAAAAGCGTCAGAACAAGCTCAATGTTTGATTAAAATTTTTTTTTTTTTTTCTAATAAGTTTTACGAATTGATCCAAAGCGATCCAAGGGGGGCTGGATACGTATAAAACCAGGTTATGACTCCTTTAAGGTTTATTATGGGCATCCAACTAAGTAAGTCAACTCCCAAATACTTACTTTTATGTAGCAGGTCTTCCACACAAAACCCCACTGGCTTTAATTTGTCTCCCTTGTTGTACTTTAAAAAACTTAAAAACCAACTGTATGTTTTCCTGCCCTTCACAAAGGGTCACCCTTTACCTCACGTAGCTGTCTCCGTGTGCTTTTCTAGGATCAGCTATAAGACAGCTTACCGGCGGGGAGTGAGGACAATGTATAGGCGCCGCTCGCAGTGTTGCCCTGGTTACTTTGAGAGCGGAGACTTGTGTGTTCGTGAGTATCTGTTTTTTCTTCTTCATGTCTTTGATGATGACATTTCAGGTTATGTCTACTAGCCTTCAGAGAACAGGAGTGAATATAGGATTGGTTGTTCCTGTAGGTGGCTTGAAGAAAAAGCAACAACTCCCCGCCGGGTTGCGGTCGACCTTCTCCATTTGTTGAGCCCCCCACCCTCTTATCATGAACCCCCAGTAACACGCCACCACTACCTCCTCTGTTAGCATGCCACCATCCATGTGCATTTACTCAGTTCAAGGTGGTGGAGCATGATTTAATATGAAGGCAGAGCAGACCTCTCTCTGCCTTGCCCGTCCAGTAAGAGTAACTTAATTGAAGTTGTATAACAATGAGAGAAGTTAACGAGCCAGGAGGGTCCTGGTTACAGACTGAGTAGGTATAGCACTCACCATAAAACCATCCTGGAATTCAATAACATAAAAAGAGCAGAAGCCGTGAAAATTGGACTGTAGCAATGTGCTGATAACGACCCTGTAGTTTTTTTTTTTTATAGCTTAATTAACGGTCATTGATTTCTATTTTTATTCACTCACATCAAACTGAATATTTTTGCATGTTGGCCAAATAAAGACAGAACATATAGCTTCTGAGAGTTACGTTTTTGATATTCTCGCCTTATCTAATGTTTTATTCCCTTTAAGTAAGGTTAGAATCACACTTTAATATTTTCCTAGATTTTTCTTTTTTTTGCCACACGTGGGACTTACTGATACAGTCACTGCAGCCATGTGGGTATGCTCTTTGACCACAGCTGAGCTTGTCCTTTTCTAGTTTTTTACTAGCCTCCGGCAGCAGAGCACCGGGAAGCCAGCCAGCAAAGAATCTGAGCTGGTTTGATTATTTTGGCGTCTTGAGGAGGGAGGCACAGATTAATCAATAATGTATTCATTAACCATTTCACTGACAATGGAGCTATTAGTTCTTTAGCAGGCTTTTTTCGGGGTGTTAACCAGGTGAATCTACTCTACAAAGCCTCTCTGCTGCGTGAACAAAAGGTTTTATTTTGATATCATGTCAGGATTGCAAACAGCTGCCCTTCCCTTTAACCCTGTTCCAGGTGAAGACTGTGTTGATAGGGGCCGAGAGGGCAGTTTCACTTTCCGCTGCCTTTGCAAACTGTTCCACCCCTTTTAATCCAGCACTCTCACTACCAGGATTAAGAGATTTGTACTCCCCAAGCTTTTTTTGCATACAGTGACAAAAGGGGGCATTGGAGAGCAAATCGACCCAAAATTAACTCAAGTTGTCTATTTCAGGACACTTAGTGGTTTACTCAATGTAAAAGACCCCCTTCCCCTTGTGTGTTGTTTGTTCACTGTAGCTTTCTTCATGAAGTCCTTTTCATTAAACGACTGAAATGCTTCAAGAGTATTTGCCTCATAATCCTGCCTGTTTTTTGTCGGGCTAAATGAAGGATGTGAAGACCTTGAATCAACCAAAATGAACCCACAAAGAACAAAAGGAGGATACTTCTAACACAAAATCAGCGACACCATCTTTTAGGATGCTTTTTTTGTTTTTTTTGTTTTGCTTCACTCTGTCTTCTGGAAGGAATTGTCAGATTTTTCTCAAAGCTCTCCACAATAAGTTGAATTGTGATCCGTTTTATCGTTAATTAGTGCTTGAAGTTTTCCACCAGAGGTCTTTATTAATTCTGTGACCTTTGATCTGTCATAAGTCATTACCTTAATCTGTCACCAGCCTACGTAGAGGATGTGAGGAACTCATTCCCTCCTAATAAGCATGATTATTACAGTTGTGCATGAGGGGAACTCGCTAATGACAACAGCTTGTAATATCTTCAGAGGCTGACAGGCTCTGCGAGGTTATAAGTCCCTGTTTTTGCCGAGCATTTAGGTCAGACGACTTCTGCATGTCTCTTGTCCGTCCAGCGTTGCTGTGCAATTCTAAAAATGATTTCGCCGGCAGAATTAGTTGGACTCGTTTCAGGCGGCGGTACACTAGCACATTTCACATTTAGGTTTTTTGATGATCGAGAAGATGATGAGATTTTGCTCCAGAAAGGGATTTCGTGCCTTTGATTTCATTTTTATTGCTGTCTTTGTTGCATTTTTTTTTAATGCTTCAAAGACAGCTTTAAAATGAATCATCTCTGTGCTAGATAGGGACATGTGGAAGAAGCTTTGTAAGGTGTTGTTTGATATGTTCTGCATATCTCTCAGACTGATCCATCAACTTCCTCGTTATGTCCACATTTTGCTCAATTCATTTCCACTGGGGTACAACTACTACCACTACTATTACTACTACTGCTACTACTACTACTACTACTACTACTACTACTACATAAATCACAAACACACAGACTTGTACTGATGGGTCTTTTTTCCCCTGACCACAGCAAATCCCTCCGAAAACAGGGAGAATAAAACACTTTAGAAGAAAGACTCAAAATTATCTATTTTATCAAACATTTTTAAAGATTTTAGTTTGACTGGGCAAAAATATCGAATGTATTAACACCGAATGACAATAACCAATTAGCTCCATTGTTCCCTGTTCTGATAACACCTCTGCATAATGAGTTAGATTAGCCTTTTATCTAGATGAAAGACTCAATTTTTCCAACAGATTCCTTAGACATGAGTTAAGCAGAGTGATTCATGAATTTCAATTAAAATGAAAGACCTACCTCCTCCTACTTTATTATGCCATCCCTTCAGAACGCCGGTTCAGATCTCAGGAGAAGGGTGCGCTTCATTCTTTCTCCATACTCTAAATGTAATTTAAATTTTTCCCTTTTATATAAAGCATGTGAAACATTTGCATGTCCCTGTTCTCGCTGATCAGAATTTGCTGATTGAAAGTAAACGAAATCAACATGTCGTTGTGACATTGAATTTGTCTCCTCCTTTGAATACTCTGCATACTGTGGCCTCATTGATTACAGGTAGTCAATCTCACACCTTCATCAGCACAAATGTTCTTTTTTGCTGGCTTAGTGTAATGAGACAGCTTTCTGCCAGGGTACTGAGGCTCAGAAATCTGCCCTAAATTATCTTTCAATCTCTGGTTTACCATTTTTGCCTTGGGAGCATTTCTGCGATTAGCACCGGCTCGTGGGTGTTTGGAATTCACTCCTCTTTCTCCTCTCCCGCAGCATCTCTCCCGCTGGCGGTGGATCCTAATCGAAGCCTGATTGAGTGATAATCTATAGTAGCACTGTTCAGGCCTGCAGCCAGCTCTTTACTGACCTCTCTGCCTGCAGAATGAGTGCCATAGTGTTGCACACAGAAGTGCAAAAGCACCCCAGGGCATCCGTTTAAAAAGACAAATCAGATGCTTTCCTGATCCTCTTTTTTTTCTCCCCCTTTTGATCATGAAACAAGAAAACCTAAAGAGGCAGAACTTGGATGAAGGTCTGATCAGTTAAGGCAGTGGTTTGTCTCTTCTGCTGCCCTTGGATTGTGTATCATCTCTCCACAGGCCATGTTAGTGGACTGCTGATTCCCATCAGGCGGGGTTTCTCTCTCTTGTTGTATTGTCCCGACTGTCTCATTCCTCAGATAAGAACCTGTCTGTCTTTACCCTGCTGGCCAGGTGACCTTGGCTGCCACAGATTTATTCATGCTAAGTGCCTATTTTTGTGATACTTTTTCCTTTTTGGCTTCACACAAAAACTTGGCACTGTGGCAGAAAAACCCTCCTCCATGTAGGTCGCTTTATAATCCAGCTGAACCAAACCTCAAACCCTTGCGAACACGCTCCCAGGAATACTAATGCTGACCCAATCAATCGGCTGCTGTGTTGCCCAATATGAATGATCAAGAAAACTGCACACTTGGTAAACACTGAGGTGCCTGGACTCGATACATTAAAGCATCGCTATGTGACAAAGCACTGGCTGATCAAATTAGAGGGGATTTACCGCTTGTTCCTTCATGGCTCAGCCTACTGATAACACCTCATTGTGGAGAGTAACGCTGTGTGATAAACAGAGATGTTAACCAAGGACTCAATCTCCTAAGAAATCATTGGGCCCCGTGTCAAGTAGTGGAGATGGATGTTGAATATGAGTGCCATGGCTCAGATTTAGTCCCCTGATGGTATTAGAGAGACATTGAGTGTTCAGTTTTATTGGCTATTTTCTTTCAGCTGTTATCTTCGTGCTTTCATTATACTGTTTATTGGAGGCTTAATGATGTTTGTGTGTGTGTGTGTCCGTGTGTGTGGGTGTATGTGTGTGTGTGTTTGTGTGTGTTTGTGTGTTTGCACGTGTGTGTGTGTATGTATGTGTGTGTTTGTGTGTGTGTCTTTGCATGTGTGTTTGTCTGTTTGTGTGTGTGTGTGTGTATGTTTGCGTGTTTGCATGTGTGTGCGTGTGTTTGTGTGTGTATGTGTGTGTGTGTGTGTGTGCGTGTTTGCATGCGTGTGTTTGTGTGTGTGTGTGTGAGTGTGTGTGTGTTAATGTGTCTGTGTGCGTGTGTGTGTGTGTTTGTTTGTTTGTGTGTGTGTGTGTGTGTGTGTGTGTTTGTGTGCGTGTGTGTGCATGTTTGTTTGTTTGTGTGTTTGTGTGTGTGTTTGTGTGTTTGCATGTGTGTGTGTGTGTTTGTGTGCGTGTGTGTGCATGTTTGTTTGTTTGTGTGTTTGTGTGTGTTTGTTTGTGTGTTTGCATGTGTGTGTGTGTGTGTGTGTGTGTGTGTGTGTGTGTGTGTGTGTGTGTGTGTGTGTGTGTGTGTGTGTGTTGCATGTGTGTGTGTGTGTGTGTGTGTTTGCATCTGTGTGTGTGTGTGTGTGTTTGCTTGCATGCGTGTGAGTGCTGACTCCAGTATAAACTCCACTGATGAGGAAGTGTCTCTGTGTGTCCCAGCTCTGTGTACAGAGGAGTGTGTCCACGGCCGCTGTGTGTCTCCTGACACATGTCAGTGTGAGCCTGGATGGGGCGGACTGGACTGCTCTAGTGGTGAGTGCTCTTCATTCCTAAATCCCACAATTAGTCACTTGGACTCATTTATTCCTAAATGGAATAAATAAGGTTCTACTGTGACTCCTTCAACTGTTACCTCAAAGCTGCTCAGCTTTGTGTCCTCTCTTCTTTGCAAACACAGCCAATGGAACAGGTAAGTCACAATGAATTAATTTTCATCTGCTGGAAGTGGAAGTGATTTGCTTGATGAATATGGCGGATGGATGACCCCCCCCCTCCCCCCCATGTCTACCGAGCCCTCTATTATGGTCTAAGTCATGATTAGACTGGTGCCTGTGCCTTGTTCAGTGGGACGATGAATCAGTGCCAAGCTGACAAACCATTGTGCTGGCCTTTCTTTGTTTACTGGGGGGGTTTCCTCACGGCTCTCGGAGCTGCTCTCCAGGAGGAATGGGATGGTGCGGTTTGGGCATATCCATCCTGCAATCAGCTAAATGTTGGAGCGTCACTGAGGCCAGACAGCAGGAATGAATCTATTTACTCCTTTGTTTTATTTATGTCTGCAGAGAGACTGTGATTGTGCTTACAGGAGGCTGTTATTCCCAGGTCAGTGACCTAGTCACCATTCTGACCCCATTTTGTTAACTTGAATTGCTCCCAGCCGCACCAACTGTAATTGCCCATTGCATATTTAAGAATGAGTAATGGGAGCTGAAATCATATCAGTACTGTTATTGTATAGATCTATGAGTTTTCATTAGTAAGAGAGCCATTCCCTGATTAGCAACTGTGTGTAAATCAGCTGCTCTCGCTGTGACGCCGGCCCGTTGGTGGGGGATTCATGGCCATGACAACCCTGAGCTGTTTTGCTGCTGCACACAGACTATTGAGGGTCCAACGGGACGGATGTGAGGTTCAGGGCTCCCTGGGAGTCTTGTCCCACTCTTGGTTGGTTAGGAGTGCAGCCTTGTGTGCCTTTCAGCCTGCAGGTGCTGGGCTAATCCACCTTATTAAAACAGACTTGATGATTGAGACAGAGGCATTATTCATAACTTTTAGATTTCCATACCAGGCATCATTCCAGGCTTTTTCATTTACGAGCTTTCATCTGTAGAAATGAGGAATGCGTGCCAATTTTTAAATTAAATCTGCCCTCTTTTTCCTTCTTGTAAATGGTTCAGCATGTTTTTTCCATCTCTTTCTCTTTTTTTGTCTTTCACGGTACATTTTACATTTACCCAGCTCAGGTGGAGGATGTGAGCTTAGGTAGTCCTCATGTAAGTGCAGCTATTATATTATGGCTCATGTGGACTGGAAAGCACACTTTAACATCTACTCGGTTCCAACACAATCAATGATGTGGTTTATTTGCTGTTTATATTACTCCGATTATGATTGAGTTGAGGTATTTCACGCTAGCTGGTGAGAAGGCAGAGTGAGCCGGTCGCCTGATGAAGGATGCCCGACTGCGATGCAAAGCGTATGTTGCCCAGGCTCGGAGACGAAGGGCTGCTGTGGGATGCTGAGCGGGCCTAAAGCTGAAGTGACAGCCTTTCAGCCAGTGATCTGGAGCCGCATCAAAGGCTTGGACCTCGTTTCTGGAGCAGCACCCACCAGGAAGCGGTTTTGTATGTGGGTCAGGTGGTGAGAAATAAAGAGTCGGACTGTTTGTGGCCTGAAAAGGGAAGGCGATAAGGTGAGAGAGTAAGTTGTGTTGAGAGCAGTGGTGAAGGCGTAAGAGAGATATCACCTGTCTCCTGCTGCTGACAATCTGCTGCAGCTAAAACATTTCGTCCTCTTCCCCTGCCTGAGGCGACGGTCCCACTGAGACCCGGCCCGCCCTGTGACCTGCCTGGAGTCCTGGGATGTCTTTGACTCCTCCCAAGGACACGCTGCTAGATGTTTGTTTGCAAATGTTGTCTCGTTCTACATCCACCGTACGTGGATTTGGAGCATTCTGAGTTTGGGTTGGGTTTTCCCAGAGTGCTGATGAATGATTAATTGTTGTTGTTGTTGTGTGTGATTCCTCTAATGCCTGTGTGTTGTTTGTGGAACGTGATATTGAATGTCTTTCTCTGATCACATGTCATTGAATTGATTTTCTTCTTCTTACCGTTTCATTGAACAGCTCGAGGCATCAAAGCAGTGTGGTTACATGAACCTGTTCGTGTTTGTTTTGTCTCATGCTTGTGTGCTGTTGCTTTGCCTTCTTCTGTTTTTATATTGAAATGCACTGTTTGTCTTCTCTGTGTCTTCTTTGTTTTGTCAGTAGCATTCGTCTTCAAAAACAACACTGATCTCAATAGGATTTTCACCATGTAAATAATAAAGAAATTAGACTCAAAACAGAGAGAGCAGTCATTTTGCAAAGGCAATTCAGATATATGGAGCTTATGAGACCGAACAGTATTTCTTTAGTCATTTTAGTCTGCTGAAGTATAGTACTAGCTTTTCCCCAAAGTAGTCGTATTATTGGTTGTAGTCTGCAACAGATAAAGTATATTGCTGGAAAAAGAACAAGGCAATATCAGATGAAATGGGGGAATCTGATCTTTGTAGAATATCATGAGTTTATTGAATGAAAACTATACCGAGTTTTTTATTTTAAATCTTATGAGTTTCTTTTCTGAAGTTGCAGAGAAATGACTCGGTCTCTTTGCCTCCGTCACTGTGTACTTTTCAACACTTGTGATTTAATTCCTCTAAATTAGCGTGTCACGGGGTCACCTTATGCTACGGTAATAACAGCTGTCACATAAAGAGAATGATAAAGATAGATGTTGTATGTACAAGGTATATTTAGCTATGACTGCCATCGCTTGTAAAAGACTAGGTGCATTGAAGCACTATCATTGATTTCATCTGCTTCAGTCGGATAATGATATGTTCCCAGTGCCGAGGGAGACGAAATATGCATAAATGTGGCCTTTTTCCCCCTCACTTGCTTTGCCTTGTTGTGGTGGAAATGTAAAGCCACTTGTGCAGATATTGTAAAAATCAATGCTACCAAGTTAGAGTCCAAGGAGTGGTTTGTAGCTCTGTTAACCACAAAGCATCCTTTGTGTTTTAAGAAGAAATCTATCACACTTAACATTCAAATCTAATGTGGTTGGAAAGCCGTGGTCCATGAGGTAACATATTCCTCCCTGATATATTCAGACGGGAAGAACTGCCTCCGCGTGGTTAATTGATGAATGTGGCCTATGAATACTTGTTTATGGAAGATCATACCAGACATGGGGGGCTGCATGCTACTTGTTTCATGTTAATTGGCAGCTTAGTCACAATAACATTATTTCTTATTTTAAAATAAAGCAGTGATTTGTTTTGATTAGATATTGAACTCACTGTGTTGAATCAAGTATTTGGGCAGAAATGTGGGTTATTTCCTTTAGCTTCGTTAGCTTATTTAATTGCAGATGACATTTCCCCAGAGACGCAATATGAAAGAGTAACCAGACCAAAACCCTACAAGTAAACTTCATTTTGGCATGAAAAACACCCTTGTGAGGACTCCCTCCGGCACCCGGCGGCAGAATTTACACATTATTCTCAGAAGTGCATCTGAGCCAGATGGTTCCTCTCCAATCCCACAGCAGCAGGACATTGACATGTTTCGCTGTCAAAGACCAAGAGACTGAACGGGGCAGGGATGCTTACACAGATTTACTGTTGCTTTGCTCATTCCTTCAAACGCCTCCGTACTTTTCTCTCAAATATTCTCCCTTCATTAATCTTACATATAGAGAATTCAGTGTGTGTGTGTGTGTGTGTGTGTGTGTGTGTGTGTGTGTGTGTGTGTGTGTGGTTTGAATGTGTTTAAAAGCAACAAGTCACTTTTCTCTGCGATGATGGCCCTATATCTATATAAAAACTGGAAAAGTGAGATTGGATCTCCACACCACCTTTTTTTTTTTTTTTTTAAAGAAAAGAGAAAAAGGAAAGTCGAAATCAATTGCATTCCTCATTTAGTAACCGTGTAAAGAGAGATATTTTGGGAGAGCTATAAATATTCCAACTGTATCATTCTGAAAGGCAAGGAACCCCTTGTTGCATGTAACAGTCGATGCCACCCGCCTTATGCATTTTGATAGATCAAAGTGCCCAGGCAACTGTATTTCTCCAGGGGACAGAAGACAGACCGATCTATAGTGCTGTGTGTGTGTGTGTGTGTGTGTGTGTGTGAGTGTGTGTGTGTGTGTGTGTATCCATGAAGCCCTCCTCTGTTGACAGAGCTTTGCTTTTTGTACAGTACACCGGGGTCCTGGAGAGTGTTGCAGTCAGTTTATATACTGCCAAGTATGTGACAGTGTTATTTATTTCTCCACAGCACAGAGTTCATTCCCATTGAGGTATCACCTAATTTCTGCCTCCTTATCCTATGAACTGCTGCCGGTTGGACCAGCTTTTCTTAAATTCAAACTTAACCGAGTCATCACGTTTATCAGTGTAGATCTTGTGGCCGTTCAGGCCCAAAAACATGCCCTGAATTTAAACTATGTGAGAGGCTGTGCTGGTGGGGGCGTGTTCTTTAGGGAACTGGAGAGACACTCAAATACAATCCAAGATGTCCAGGTGGGTGGCACAACCGCCAGCCATCCATCTCTATAAGTGCATTTAGGATCAAAGTGACGATAAGAACACATGACGGAGAGTTTGGATGGAAAAAACATTGTGAGATTTTTTACAACACCTGCTCAGAAGAGACATCAAGATAGTGGGACAAGTTGTTGGAGGATGTGTGGTTCAGATGTGGCCAACCATTATCATTTATTTTGGGATTGTCTGAAAGTTTCATCTTTCTGGCATGACTCTCTTGATTGCCTGGAATGTATTTTTCAATGACTATACAATTTGATGCCAGCTCAATGTATTTTTGTACCATGGCATTACTACCCAATCAATAGCAGACAAATATCTAATGAAGATATTTTTGATTGGAGCAAAGAAAGCCATAACAAGGGCTACACGGTGGTGTAGTGGGTGGCACTCTCGCCTCACAGCGAGAGGGTTCCGGATTCGATTCCCGGGTCGGCCCTGGGTTCCTTCTGTGTGGAGTTTGCATGTTCTCCCCGTGTAAGCGTGGGTTCTCTCCGGGTTCTCCGGCTTCCTCCCACAGTTCAAAGACATGCAGGATGGGGATAGGTTCATTGGTGACTCTAAATTGCCCGTAGGTGTTAATGTGAGCGTGAATGGTTGTTTGTCTCTACATGTCGGCCCTGTGATAGACTGGCATCCTGTCCAGGGTGTACCCTGCCTTCGCCCAATGATAGCTGGGATCGGCTCCAGCCCCCCCGTGACCCTAAATACAGGATAAGCGGTAGACAATGGATGGATGGATGGACAAGGAAATGGCTACAACCCAATGCACCGACACTGAAAGACTGGCAAGGGACTGTTCACGAAATCTACATCATGGAGAGACTGACATTCGCTCTAAAATTACATTCTGAGAAATTTAAAAGTTGGTGGTCAAAATGGATCAGATATATAAGATCACGGAGACCTGAACTGCTTTAAGTACCTCTATTACATGGCTTGAAGTACCAGTCTATTAATCTTGATGGTAAAATTAGTAAATGTGACTTCCTTTGTTCAAATGTTTCTATTTTATACATTGTAAAATGAAAGGAACAGTAATAGCTTGGAGAATATGTTAGCACAACTGTCCAAATACATGTTTTTGCTTAGCTCTGTATGTGTGTAATGGTGCTGAAATGGACTGGGATTAACACAGCCGATTCAGATCTTCACCAATCAAATGAGCTCCTCTCCTCACCTTTAATGCACCAGGCGAGGTTCAGTGCAAGTTTCGTCACTTGACAACCCAATGACAGAAGCAGCGCCGCCACTCCCACCACGCGCATCACGCAATGTGCGTAGGGCACCAAGTGCTGAGGGGGCACCAAAAATATGAAAAATCATCATAGTCATAATAATTATAATGCCGATGTTATATCACTATAGAAATTGTAGGCACATTTTAGGCATGTCTATCACAAAACAGGGTCAGGGCGCACAGCAGTAGACATAATGGTGGCGAGAACCCGGTGCCTGCACGAGCCGCCTGGGCCATTAATCATCATCACCGTCTTCATCATCTGCGCTCCACAGCTGCACCGGATTCCCCGTCCAACACCAGAACGGCGGGACACCGGGACCTCGCGTGCTGCTCAGACCAGCTGCAGCCCCAACTCCGGTTCCAGCTTGCGGCAAAGTTGCGCGTTTCTCCACACGGACAACAGGCTGCCGAGGCGTGAGACCAGGCACGAGCTGCTGTATTTTTTTTTTTTTTTTTCAGGCATAGATGCATTTTATTAGCAGTGGATAGATATGAAAAACAGGAGAGAGAGAGGGAGTCGTGACATGCAGCAAAAGACCTTCAGACGGGATTTGAACCGGGGTCAGCGGCGTATGCGTACGTGTAACATACATGGCATGCGCTCTAACCACTCCGTCACCTGCGCACCCCTAAATGCGCCAAGAGTAGACCAGGTTGGAGCAGTCTCAGCCAGGCTTTTTGCCACGAAACTTCCACTACACCAAGCTGAATCTGTGACGCCTCCCCCTGCTGTGCCGCCACACCCATCTTGGCGCAGGCGATCCACCAAACTGCCAAACTGACCGCGCGCAAGGCCGTGCTGGTCGAAACTTGCATTGCACCAGCTCCGCCACCCTGCGCTGCGCCACGAAACTAGGGCCCTCTATGTTGCTCCCTGATAAAAATAAAATTAAAAAAAGAACCCATGACGGGCCGACAGCACTGGCTAAGCCTACCAAGTCAGTTGAAATGTTATTAAGCTCGGTAGCAACATGGTTAATGACTGTGCGAACCAAAGACTGTATATTAGTAAGTATATTTATGGATAACCCCTTAAGATGAGTCATCTTGTTTTCAAGGGGGTCCAACAGAACATATAATACAAGACAAGACATTACAGTTACAACAACAGACACAACATACATAGAGGCTCTCATCAACCCACCTATCCACACACCAAACCCAAAACCCCTCCTTCCCCACCTGCTGCAGTTTATAACAATCGCCAATTGACTTGACATACCCAACAATAACAATAGCCATGTGCTACAGCATAATGTTGATGCACAATGCAACGTGGTACAGTACAACACAATAGTATAGATAGGGAACCATACCAACATGCAATACCCTATACTCATATCCAGACCCTGTTGCACAATAACACATAAGTGAAAATAAAAATATATGAAAATAATTATATACAGTTTACGTTTGAAGTTGAGTTAAAGTTCCTTCTCTACAACTCCTGAGCCTCTGGGTCTATTAATGATGACGTCACAGCCCCCTTTTTATAGTATCATCAAAAAAATGTCACATTTACTTTTATGACATGTCCTGCAGCTAGCCACCAGGGTTCGATCCAGATTGTTTTTGGCTTCAGCTTTTGGGCAGCTGTCGTGTCGTCCATCTTTTAATACGGTCTATGGAACACTCATGCATTTACATCCTGCTGCTGGTTTTTGATTGACAGGTGGAGGCAATAACAATACAGAGCAAAATGCCAACAAAGTTGACCTCAAGGATAAACGGTGTGTTTTGGTGAGTTAAGCTGAATATAAATACACCTTTATTTTGTCCACTAGTTTGACTGCCATAACGTTGGTTAGAGTGATGCTATGAAGACGGTTGATTGCTTTTGATAAGACTGTGCTACTGATGTATATTCAATCAAATGATATACCAGGCTTTACTAGCTAAGACATTGTTGTGGAAAAATGAATCTGCCCAATAAAGATCAACAACCAGGATCAGCTTTTTCTCCGAGGTTTATTCCACTAAGTATTCTCATCTGCAGAGGAGGGACTGGTCACCCCTGCCTTCTGATGCAAAGGTTCAGAATCAGCAGGAACGACCCTGAGTCCAACAACAGTCTCCCTTTTAAGGAGGAGGAACCAAAGGACGGATCATGTCCTATCTTACAAAGACAAGATGTACAGGCAAGGTCAAGATTTACAGAACACAGGCGTCATAGTCCTGAAATTATCTTATGTCAATGTGGCACTCATGTTCATATCATCTACAAACAGGCATTAGTTTTCGTCATAGCATAACAGTCAGATGAGGAGATGCGGATCGACGTCTGGCCTGACAAATATTCTGATTATAAAGTACAAACATCCAAAATTCCCATTACAACATGTATTTGACTAATAGTCTGCGTATATATACTAAGAAATCAGGATGGACTTTACATACAAACCTGGCTGGTTTCAGTTGATTATTTGCAGTTTATCAATAGACATTGAAGGTGATTGTTAAAGGGTTAGTTCACCCAGTTACTCTAGATAATCCACAAACCTTGTTCTTAGGACTGAAACTGCTCACAATCAAGTGCCATATAGGGCCCAAACCAGGCAAAACACACACACACACACACACACCAAAAAAAATCTAGATGATAAAAAAGCTCTACAGGTAAGAGGGAAACATTTGTACTTTAGATTTCCGGTGAATTCTCCCTTCTTAAATGGATCAGTTTGAACTGTGTGGAAGTTAATGGTGAGGCTCTGACAGAGATGTTGTCATGTCTCTACTTACTCATGTGACTTATGTGTGGTGTAAATCACCGTGCAAAGACTTCAGCTGACTGACAGTGAGTTCACCGAATGAATTGTGGCACAGGCACTGTAGCTGACAGCCTTCTTTACTGCTACTACTGAAAGACACACACACACACAGGCACACACACACAGGCACACAAATGTTGTTCAAGAGTGGAATATTATTTAAATATTCTCACTGAAAGCGACAACTACAATCCTTTGAAGAGGTTTTGCATTAGTATCATGCATCATCTGGTTTCATGTGCACAAACACACACACACACACACACACACACATGTCTTTGGAAGATATTCTGGACATATGAGCCTCATTGGTCCTGTATGCAGATTGACTTTGCCCGGCTCTGAAGAGTTTTCTGTACCATCCCATTAAACAGGATTTATTGTTCCCCAAGAGCTCACTGCTCCATTACCTTTGGGAGAATGCCTAAAATGTGTGTGTGGGTGTGTGTGTGTACGGTTTCTATAAACCGTATATGTAATAAAATCGAATAATAATATATGTAACCTGAGCACAAAAATATGGCTGGTAGAACGGCACATCATGGCGATGGTTAGGAGGATACGATGATTTTGAACGGAGCAGATGGGGCATCCAGTCCCCCTGGGCATTATCACCGTGATGCATATTAGTTGTTAAAGGGGAGAGCTGAGACACCATCCAGTTCTGAGAGTCTGCATAGATGGCTTGATTTAATAAGGACATTAAAAAGCCTTATCTCCTGTCCTTAAGAGAAGGTCAGCGTGTCTAAAATAGCTGAAATGCTATGATAACAGTTTAAAGAGATGAGCTATGTCCTGAATACCAATGAGGATAAAAGCTGTTTCATGCTCATTTGACTTTAAGTCACACTTGATTTTGTGGTCCATTGCCATGTTTATGAAGTTTGTGAACAAAGATCCATTCGGTTTTCTTTTTTTTTCATTGAGCGTTCTTTTTGACGACCTTAGTTCAGTGTGTGGTAGACATAATTCAGCTGATTTAGAGCACCATGGAGTCGAAACATATTCTCTCTCCCCGCTTGGCAAATGCTGACGCTCATCATGTACCCTCTAGCTGAAGTTTTCAACGTGTTGGGTTAGGATGTCAAATTCTGCTTCCATGCAGAGCAAGCATCATCAACACCAACGACTCATGTATGATTTGGGTGATAAAATGTCAACATTCACTTTTAGTTTCACACGGGACACCAAACTGACCTGCACACGCACTCTCCAGCACAGAAGTCTGGTGGGTTTTTAGGTTAGCAGACTTTATTCTAAGTCACATGGTCTTGGGGTTGACATTGGAGATGGTTGAAATCCCTGTGCATACAGCAGCTAAAGGGGCCTCCATGCATCGCTTCTTGATGCTGAGGGCCACTGACCAAACATCGGTGTTTTGATTTAGCAGTGAGAACGAGTTGGTGAAGTCTCTCCAGCGGTACCAAATCCCCTTTCAGTCTTCATTGTCATAATATTTGTATTTTGCCCAGTGGCAGTCTGTGACATTTTTTTAAAAAGTGAAACCGTGTCTTCCATTTAAGTTTTTAGCAGTATGACTCCCTACTGTAATATTGTTTTTCCCTTTTGTCCCTCATTATGAATCATCTCACCACTCATCAGGTTTCTCTTGTGACCCCATGGTTGAGTCCCGACCCCCAGAAACCAACTTTTTTTTGCCCCCCATAAAAAAACAATGACTTACCCACTAATTAACAGAATATAGCAAATATTAGAGGAATAGCCTGAAATAAATTAAGAGAATATTGCGATAAAGATTTTTTTTCATTTTTTTTCTGTTTTAATATCCTGTTGATCATTTGTGACCCCACAGATTGAATATGCAAGTCCCGCCTCAGGTTGACCTCTCATACTCAGGCAAAGTGTTTAATTTGCACTATATTCATCACAGACAGGCAGCCATAACTGTGGTCCAAACAGTAGCGTATTAACGGTTTACCTCTGTTCTTGGGTTTCACCACGGCCCTTGGGGAGCTGTGTTGCAGCGTCCTTGGTTTGCTTTGGGAGCGTGAGCATATTAGCAGTCTTTCTCAGATCCTCTGGTGCACCTGCAATCTCCTGATGTTTAACCCTGGACTTCATTGGAGTGTTGCAGTGATTACAGGCCGTCCTGAGGGACATCGATTGTCCTGCTCCTCCTAGGCAAGCCCCACACAATGCTGACGAATGAACTCGTGGCCCTGCCAAGTCCAATTAACTGTCAGTGCCGCATCGACGAGCTCCTCCGTTTGTTGAGAGTGAAGAAAAACAAACTTTTAATCAAATTTGCCTCCGGGCCCTAGGGTATTTGGGGTTGCATTTTGCATTCCACTGTGTTCTGCCTCGCCTGCAGTCGTGCCACCCTTTCAGAAGGTTATATTGCATGTTGTTTGTGTGAGATAGCAGAATGCCTGCCTTATACCTTCCTTTAATGGCAGCCCTATCTTTGCACTGTCTATGACTGATGAATCATCCGGCGCTAGAATGTTATTATTATTATACAGTCACAATGCAGAAAAAGACTCGGAAGCTAGGTCAACTCATATAAAATTTATTTGCCCACACTGGCATTGTTTTATAGAAAATGCAGAGCTTTGGTCTGGAAGTCATGGTGGAGTGTCGTGTTTGTTTGGGGTGAGTTTTCAGCATTTTGTCACCAGAACAGGTTTTCTCCCCGACGCCTGACTGTCACTGTCTGGAATGTCTATAAGCACTTATGAGTAGTTGATCAATATAAACTCGGGTTCGATCTTGCGATTCCTTTTTTTTTTTTTTTCTCCGAAGCATTAACATCCCTACAAATACCCTCTGCTAATTCCACCAAGGTCGAGATAAACAATCCACTCTCCTTTTCTCTGATTAGAGTAATGGAGACATGAAAAGCCCAGAAATTCAATTAAATTGGTGGCTGAGCAAAAAAGGGAAAAGGAAAGAATGCAATGAGACTCTATCGCGTAGCCGGGGTGTACTAAGTGGAACAAAGAGATGCAGCTTGGGATCTAAACACATGACAAAAGGGCATCTGGTTGATAAGGATCAAAGGGGAAATTTAGAGGAAATGTAATCATTACCAGACGAAGGATGCATTCAGAAGGATACAATCTCTGTTATGCAGAAAGAGATGCAAAATTAGTTGTAAAGCTGAGAAGTGAAATAAAACACACCAGTGAAGTTTTCTTTTTTTTTTTTTTTGCATGTGTCGTCAGCCAACACAGTGTTAAGTCTGAGCAGAAAAGCAGACTTACAGGAGTTCATCATGTCCTGTAGCGTGCACTTCATTAAGACACTTCAGTTGAATTTAGATGGATAAAAGACAGAAAACGCTGACTTACTGGTTCAGGCACCCGCATCCTCAAAGTGATGAATCCCCCCTGAGAAATTAGATTTGCAGAGAAACTTGACACCACGTGCTTCTCTCAGCCTCACACTTTAAACATTAGCTTGTATTATGATTCTGGGACTCGCTTCCATTCCAAGCGACGGCATAATGTAGTATGAATGACAAAATCGCCCTCAGCCACAGAACAAAAAAAGAGGGTTGTGGTTCATGGATCAATATCTCTGGTCCTTGCCTTGACTCAGAAATAGTGTTTTGGATGTAGATTTTTTCTCTCTCTCGTATTTTCTGTCTGCCCTTAAACTAGACAACTTCAGTTTAATCCAAAGTGACCAGTGATTAAATGTAGTGTTTGTTTTAAATATTTTAAACGCCGTTCTGTCAGTAAACGTCATGTGGATCGAGGTTCAGGATTTATGCCCCATGCTGCATCCTTCTGCTCTTCCCAGATGGCCTGATTCATTTCTTAGCTGCCTCTTTAATGTCTCTCTCTCTCTCTCTCTCTCTCTCTCTCTCTCTCTCTCTCTCTCTCTCTCTCTCTCTCTCTCTCTCTCACACACACACACAATACCGCCAAAGTTGCTGTTGTATACTTTTCCCTTCACTTTGACTTTGAGAATCGGGGAGAATAATTCATGGGCCTCGGCGAGTTTCAGAGACTGGAAGAACAACACTGCTTTCAGCGCCAGCAGTTCATTTGAGATGAACTTTTTTGGGGGGAAGAAGTCTCCAAAGCATTATCCTGGAGAGATGATGGTATGAATGGGAGGAGGGGGGGAGACCCCTTAATCTACAGTTAATCAAAAGCTGGAGATGTGTTCCTGTTTCTGTCCTGTCGTAGCGATCTAACCATCCACCGCCGCTGCTCTTTATAACTGATGGAGCATTATGCACTGCTGTGGTTTTCAAACTTCTATTTGAATTTTTCACAAGACAGAGTGATAATTAAGTTGGCTGTTAAAACGCTGCTATACCATTTTTTATATATATATATATATATATATATATATATATATATATATATATAAATATCAATCCTGCAGGTTTGTGAAAGTTCAACTGACACCTCTGCTATTTTATGGCTTCTATTTCATTTAAATGCACAGTATGCTTTTTTCTTTCCTTGTACAATATAACATGTCGTTGCATTACTGGTGGTCAGGCTGGTAGAAACTCCTCCAAAGATTTACGGCTTCATGATTTGCATAATGTGAGATCATTAAAAAGCAATTATCCCCGTGTTTGTGTATTGTTGGGATTCATTCGGTGGTGGATAGACGTACTGTTTGTCCATGTTGAAACTAAATCATGTTTGTGTTTGCAGTGAGGGATGGATCTATACCCGGTGACATGTTAGACACATACGATCGTTTCTTTGAGTAAACAACCGCCGAGCACTGCTTGCACTCCACACAATGGTCAAAGGCATACAGACATTTGCATTCATACACCTCTTTGTTGGCCGATAGGTTTTTAATGCTCTTTGACTCCAATTTCATTCCTTTAATTTACTGCATAGCTACAGCTTAAGGTCATTCAAATAATGGAATTGACAGCTGGAAAACATTATTTACAACCTTACACTTCCAGAATGTTTTGAATGCAGTGATATAAGTACCTGTCCTCTCTGCCCCGGATAATAATAGTTTAAATCGTATTTAATTGACTGTGAGTTTTAATTTAAGTTTTAGTCCATTCTCATTGTAAACATGCACTTTTTATTTTCTGGAATGAACTAGTTTAGTTTCATTTGCAGTTGTGTTTAAATGCCTAAGGTGTGATTTGGCTAGAGAGAGATTTTTTTTGTCTGTGTACATCCCCGCGGTTTGAAGTGGGGACGCCTCGGGAGATGAGCTCACTTTTTAACTTATGATTTCCTTCTTTTACAAATTTTGACTGTCACTTTTATTGTTGCACATTTAGTTTTAAATTTCCTGGTGCTTAAAAGCCTTTAGAGCAGCAATTAATTTAACCTTGTCACAAAAATCTATAATTTAATTTTTTCCTTTTGTTACTTTTTCCCCGTCGTGACTTAAAGCTAAAGATCTAGTTTAAAGTTTCCTTCACAGGAAAAAGCAACTGCTCAGCTTGGATTCATTTAAATTTCAATGATATCGATTTAAAACATGCTGAGCAAATGGTTGGATGGATTGATTTATGCTGTTTAGTATTTCAGAGTGACTTAAGAAATGTCTGACGTTTTGAAAATGTTACCATCATGACAACTTAACCACCATTAGAGTACAATATAACTGTCATCATTTCAAGCCTTAAGTGGTGTTGAGCATTGGCATTGAAAAGTCCTAATACTTAATACTGAGGTACTTATTCAGTCGACTCACTGCGATATCAACACCTGTTTTCTCCGTAGTTTGATTTGGTGTGGGTAGTTTCCTAGATCACATCTTCTGTTTGTGACGTTTTCATTTAAGTGTTTGTTTACAGATATAACTCGTTGACATTTAACAGCCTAAAGAAATTAAATCCTCATGTCATTGTTTTAAAATGATATTACACTGTGCTGAACACAATCCGCATTCAGCTCCATGACTGTAGAACTCCACTGTATTAGTGTTTTTTCTTTTTTGGGTTACGTACCAAACAAAGCCTCCTGTTTTCAGTCGAGCTGCCGGGTTCCTACATAGATAATTGATGTCATGTTAATGTTAAAACACACTTGTTTAGAAAATCTCTTTCAAGCTGTCACCCCCTGATAGCAAGTCCTAGATTCACCTTGATTGTCGTCTCCTCTTCTATTTGGAGACAAACAAACTCTCCATATACAGTAATATTTACAATAAATCCACATCTGTTTATGGACTGAGTGGAAAGTTCTCTCTCCGCTACTCTTCATACTATAGAGGGGCCACTAATTAATTACATGCACAAATTTAACAGCAGCAGCTTTCTCTTGTTTAGCGCCTCATTTATTTTGATCACTTATGCAAACCAAGTCAAGTCATAATTCCCTAATTGGAATAGTTGAGGCCCAACAATAGCCCCTCACACTGCGGCCTACCGCTCTAAATGAAATACAGTGCAGCTGTGGGTTACTGCTACAAATGCCCAGAGGCTCTGGGGTGAAGGGTCGCCATGTCGCCAAGTTTGTATCAAGATTGTATGTTTTCCTTCATTTTCTATTTTATCTAGAAATCTTAGGAATCTCTGATATAATCCTATCACATCTCAAAGACTGAGTATTATTAAATTGAATATGGTTTTTACATTTTTGCATTCTTCCTTTAGTAGTTTAATGCCATTTTGTACATAGGACCAAATAGTACACTCTGGCTTCATCAGGGTGAGGAGATCTCATTTATCTGCACCGATGGACGAAGTATTCTGATCATTTTCATAAAACAAGAGTGTAATATCACACGTGATTACAAGTAAAAGTCATGCTTTTAAGGTGAAAATGTAATGACTGTATGTCTGTGATTCTACACTGAAGTATACATTTCTGCCAATAGATTCCCTTAAATGCTATGAACCGTACTTTTGGTAAAATGTTGACTCACCTAAATATGTCATGATGCTTTAACTGCTATCTTATCTACAACCTCATCCTTAAAAGATAACTAATAACTTTGTTTGAGGTAAGCAAACCTCAAAATGCTGCTTTGAAACAGCACTTGAGTGAATGCACTTAGATCATCTGAATGGTTTATGGACACGGCTGCATCAACATATAAACATTCATGGAATATCGCCCCGATGATGCTTTGACTTTTCTCGTGGCGTTTCCCCTACTGGCATCATGTGAACGTACATCCGCCTCCACTCTGTGACCGCGCCCCCCTTCACATCGACCGCTGCTGCCCCATGGCACATTCTACTTCATCCTAATTACAATTAATAATTGAAAATAGGAAATCAATGTGTGCAAATTAAGTGTGGTAACAGTTGTTTTTATCGGGTTGACATTGTTTTTGAGCGTCTCTGTGGTTGCCCGTGACTGAACCACTCCTATGGCTTATGTCCGTGATGCAGCACCAACAAGGCTTTATTTATACTCTCGTCACTGTGTGTTGTGTGTACTGTAGATAAATGTCCACCTCTAGTCTGATTGCTTTTTGTTGTTGTCCTGTGGCAAGACGGCAAAGGGTTTGTTTTCTGCAGGACAGGGCGAGGGCTAAATTATTAATTGGAAGGAGCAGTGGGCTGTGTAACAATTTGCTGATCCAGAAGCTTTCATGAGCTGTTTCAGGTTCAGTTGGACAAGTGACTACCGGTAGTTCACTGCGCTGACGTAAAGCTTCTCTCACACCCTGCTTGTGTTACCACCAAACGCAGCTTATCGTATTAAAAAGAGAAGGCCACCCTTTTTAACTTGCGTCACTCTCATTTGCTCATCTTGAATAAAGCGTGAGATAACTCATCCGTCTTGGTGAACCAGCCGCCCTGTTAACCCCGTTGGAGCTGCGCTGCAGAGGACCTGGCTGGCACCTGCACAGCTCTTATTGATCCAGGTTCACATCCTGAATGGAACTCGGACAAATGATCAGATCCTCCTCGGGATAAACAACCAGGACGGACCTTGTAATCAGTAATGTATAGTCTTAAAAGAATTAAGTTATTCACTCATTAGTGTGTGGTTCCAAATAGGCAACAGTCAGGTCTCGTTACGTCTTATCGAGCGGCGAGGTGGTATCGGGAGGGAGCAGATGGTGCATTATGGTGAACAGGCCGAGCAACAAACTCTGTTAAGACAGTCTCCGTGTTGTGGCTTTGGTCCTGTGCTGCTCATGTCCCCCAGGGGAATGTGAACACATGAGGGCTCGGCTAAGATGAATTAGGGCCGGACAAACAACACGCCCAACAGCAGGAGCTGCAGCACGCGTTATTCCAATTCAGCAGAACTGGCCCCATGACTATTGGCAGGTTCTTTCTGTATATTTAGACATCCATTTGTCAAGCTCACAGGGATGTATCTAAACTGTTTACTTGTCGTGTCCGGCTTTTCTGAGGCCTAATAAATTACAGTGTAATAGGTGTCAGCAGAACACGGAGGGGACAGTGGGGCCTGTCTTGTAGAGTATTAGCAGCTTTTACAGCCGCTGGTTTAACAAAGCTGAGAGACATTTATCATTCAATGCAAATCTACCACTTTACACAACAATCATCACTTTCCCTAAAGACCCTGGTACCAGTCCTGTCGTCTTTTCACTCCATTAGTCTGCGTCATCGAGTCAGGGAGCCGTGATGAATAGCTGAATGTTGAGTCTGGATTTTATTGAATAACTCCTATTACAAATAGCTCATATTGACTGAAGAACAGAATATTACACATCCTCGTGTCAGCTAAATTGTAGGCAGAATTGTTTCATTGTTCCTCTTAAGAATTATCATTTCAGCATTTGAAAATCTGTAAAGAAAGCCTGTCTTTTCATGCTATTTTTAAATACTGACTTGCCTTTATTAATTCTGGTCATAGAGTGTAATTTGAACATTCAGATCTGTCAAGGGAAAAAGAAAATGAGCAAAGCTCGGTGCCCCAAAGTGTGAAGCAGACAACATGAAACTCGGAGGTGCACATGTCTCACGAGGCGGAGACTCGTCAAGGCAATGAGTCACACTGCTTTGCTTTGCCACGAGCTCTGCTAATGAGTAAGTGAGGAGTAAAACTGCTCTCAGGAGCATTTTGCTTCTATCGTCTTGTATGAGTTGAGTTATACCCCAAGTGTCAACAGTGTGTGTTAATAATAGTTATGTGACAGTGAGTGACTCAGGCAGTGAGGAGCGAAGTCGGGCTGCGTGCCAAATATTCCACAAGCTATAATGTGGCTTCCCTAGTTAAAGCTGGCAAAGCAGCAAGCAGACCGCACCCAGCGCCTCCAGCGTCCAGCGTTTACACCAGTCCGGCCGTGATTCAGACGGAAGTTTCCTGTCGCCCTGCGTCCGGCTGAATAAATTAGGTCTCAAACTCTGTTGCCTTCTTGAATCGGGGGAGACGGATTCTGTGTTTAAAGAGCTCGACTCAGGCTCTCATTTTGAATTCAGCCTTGAGAGGCTTTCTATGGCACAGACTCCCTCTTGCAGGAAACGGTGACAAACATTTTGCTGAGGAGGGCCAAGTTCAGGAGAACTTCTGGATGGCCGCGGAAAGCGGTTTGGTTTTAATCCTGTTGCAGCCGGTCCCCTGATCGCGCAGACTCTTGAGCACACTTCAAAGCGCGGCAGCACCACGATGGCTCTCTCAGCCTGTTCTTTGGACATCACCTTCAGAAGTTTGCTATCCGCCGGTACCCTTCGGTGTGATCTGTTTTGTTCCAGCCGAGGGGATAATACCCGGCGCCTTGGGATAGGACCTTTCCCCGTGCGTGAGGCGAGCCACATTCTAACTGTTATGCGTTATGAGCTCTGAGAGTCGGGGCTGACTAGTGAATGTGTCCTCCGGTTAGGATCACTGACCCAGGCCAGGCCAGTTAATGGGAAGGATTGCAGCTTGTCTAGTTTCAGACTTGTGTAGGACTCACTGCCTACGCATCGGAAACCACAGGGGGGCCTGATCACCTCACACAGTTTACCCTGACACACTAGAAGCTATGGCCTTCATGCTACATGCTACTTTCTTCAGATGTTTTCTCTCTGTTTTCCCCCGCAGCCCATCATGAACTCTGACTCCTTAATCACAATTAAATGCTGCCGGAGCTGGGAAGTGAGAGGCTACTGGGTAAAGTTTGAGAACCTCTGTGTAGGAGAGAGACAGGGAGATAATGGGCTTTGCTCTCAATGTGCTGAGGCCTCTAACTCCGAGCTCCTAAGCACCAGAAAAGTCTGCAAATTAAGCGCTGGGTAGATTTTGGTTTATGTCCGTTTCTCACTGCTGCTCTGGGTATTTTTTTTTTACTGACATCATGATTCGAGTTATACATAGGAATATAAAATGCGCTCTATTAATGTGGTCAAGGTTTTACACTGAAACCAGAGGTGCTGATGCCTCCAGTTATTTAGGCACTGCTGGTTTTTGTACTGTGCTGAGGGAGCACTGTTGAGCTGAGGGAGGTCTGATGAGTGCTTATGGAGTGCTAAACCTCGTTGCCGCTAAACTGCTCATCCATTACCCCGGCCGCCCACATGCACCTCAGATTTAATGTGTCGGGTCGTTTGCGTGGCAGCAGCTCAACCTTCAGGGAACTCATTCATGCCAGACTGGAGGCCAGGAGCAGATTAGATCAAATCAATGTGAGCCCTGTAATGTGGCCCCTAGTCTGTCCGACGGCAGAAGGAATACGGCACTAGCCTAGAGTTTCAGGACCCCCTTCAGGGCAGACCTGTCTGTTTCGGGGAAGAGCTGATCATCTTCCTGCTGTGTACCTGGAAAAACAAGCTTCAGTGCTGACCATGAAATAGGGTTCATTAAGCTCCCCCTCCAGGTGATCACAGCTCCGGCAAAGCGAGCATACGAGGAGGGGGAGTCGTGTCTTTATGTTCTGCGATGATGATGTGAGTCAATAGTGGAATATTCACTGTCCTGGCTGCGGCGCTGGCCTGGATCTCAAGCTGGGCTTTTATCTGAGGCAAGACAGCTGCTGCCGTTGCTGCTGGTGCTGCTGCTGCTGCTGCTGCTGGAGAGACATAAGGCCATTCCCATCATTTAAATCACAACTAGCTGCTCCAAAGACCAATTACCCTAGTGAGAGTGAAGTCTGCCTACTACCCAAGCTCAGTGCCGATTGTTCACATAAAGGCGGTTGTTCATTTAACCTTGCACTTTATGGGACGTATTGAGTGTTTCTAAACAGAGGCATCCCCTGACGAATGCAGGAATTGCTTGTTTCACATCACTCACTCAGGTCCCACTTAGTAACGTCCTTTAGCTATTTACATGCACCCATTTAAAGCATAACTTAGCCCTTTTTCTAGAGTGACAAAATTGCAATGGGAAAACTAATTATGGTATCCACGGTTACCGGGACTCAAACCCAGGCCCCTCATGTGCTAACCACTACACCCCTGTGCAGTCCTTAAGTACTCATAGTAGTACGTATTGATATAGTTAGATAGGTTAAACTACATTTAGCCAAGTTTTGAATTTTGCATTTCTCACCAGAGCTATCCTTCCGAACCTTAAGATTGATTTCCCCTGCTGACTATTTTGACAGCTGATTGCTTAATTTGCACCTGAATAATGTGTTAAAAGACATACAAGTAAAAATCCCTCGTTCTTGATGTCTGCATCCTTGTTATGGCGCTTCCCTCTAGTCACTGAGAGGTGTGAACAGCTTGCACATTTGCTTTCCTTTTTGCAGGTTATTTCAGGGTGTTGTTGATGCCTCTCTCTGTGATGGTTCCGGTATTTCAACATTACATATATTCAGTCTGCATCACAGACACACTGTATGTTTTCACCTACATTTGAGACATGTTTGCATCGTCGACAAGTAAAATGAGATGATCAGAGTTTTAGTTGCTCACGAGGGAATCAAATTGGAGTTTAAACACCCGTGTCATCTTTTTGATCCACTGAATCTAATTACTCAGCGTGTAATGTCAATGTGGCTTCTGGTGCTGAAATCCCTGAAAGTTCAACGATTCAATTGTTTGGCCTCTTTAAACATAATGTGATGCCTGGGTTTTAATATATAGTTGACATTAGTAGACTAATTGATTAATGCAACTAGAATCACCATTATTTATTGAAGCAAATATGCCAAAAGATTGCACAGCCTCCAGGCTTTCAATCGTGAAAACTTTCTTTATTTCTGAGCCCCATTTAAGAGTAAACTGATATTTGGGTTTGGAGTGTTTAACTATTTGACATTCTTTACACAAAATGATTAATTAATTTAAATTGGAAAATAAACCGCAGCTTTAATAACAATGAAAACATTAGCTGCAGTCCTACTCCCATGATCAACCTAGACAGCTTTTGTTAAGCAAACAAAGATGGCTAAATCGGCTTATATGCTAATTGCATGCTCAGAATGAAGTTGGCTCAGGTGAGCTGCTGAAAATATATCATCTCAGCAACATGAATGATGAGGCGAGCCGCTCATGTTCAAAGACCGTTTTCTCAAAGTGGCATCCATTGATCTGTTGGGAGGACCACCTCAAAAGCTTAACTTTCATCTTATTTTTGAGAAATATCAAACAAGTAGCAGTAGTTTCATAATTAAATAACTCTGAAGTTTGTGTTGGTATTAACAAGGGAATATACAGCCCCTATATAGTACCGCAGTGTTTATTTTGAATAGGACAAAAAGGGAAAAAATCAACAAGAATGTGATAATCCTTCCTATTTTTGTATTTATTGTTTGTTTAGACCTGTCGATGCATCCATATGTTTACCTAAAGAAGGCTAAATGATCAACTTGATTGAGCAAGCTGTCTGTGAAGCAGCTGTAATGTTCCCCCTGTATGCAGTGTATTTTTCAGCCTGAAGCATTCTTTAGTCACTTCAACAGGTTGGTTACAGTTTGATTCATGTTTTCTAAGGTTCCTATTGACAGGCGATATGAATTTTGTTTTGCTGTTTCGCAAGCTTCATATTTGTCTTACAGAAGCTTCACACATACCAGAGTGTGGGTGTGAAACAGTCTCAGTGGTGTGTCACACACACACACACACACACACGCACACACACACACACAGCCTTATTTTGATTTCCGGCTCAGGTCCTGTCCATGTTCTTCCTCTATCCGTGTGTCCATTCCTCTGAATGTGGGTTTGTGTGAGTGGCTCTGTGATGGATAGCAACCTGTTTCTCTGCTTTTGGCTTAGGCCATGCCTGGATTCACTCTCGCTGCCTATGACCCCCAAGCAGGAATGAAGACACTGAATACATTTTAAAAGATATGACAAGTGATATTCTATCTTTTTTTATTATCGTGAAAAATCCCATGAAAAGACCAAAACCAACTATTTGTTTGTCCATGTCTCAGTGTTTGTCTCATCCGCAGCCTCACGTCTATTTCTTCCTGCTGTAAATAAGGTCATGGTTATTGGCATTCATTTATTCAAATTCTAAATTATTTTACGCAGCTTGAGCAGTTGGTCACTGTAGCTTTTATCAATCACTCAGAGGATAATTTTGTATTTTTGTTGGTCCGTTAGTGAGTATTTAGCTGCAGCAGCATGATGCATGGTGAATGTGACTCCAAATGAACTACAGTGCCCATGTTCTTGGTAATGAAGAACAACCAGATATGTTACCCTGTGAAACAGTGGGACTCATTGCTTTAATAGTGTTTTCTCTAATTCAGGTCAATAGCAGCCTTCAGGCTTTGGCTGCACATACAATATTAACGCTGTCAATTCATTATAGGTTTTGATATTTGTGGCATTTGTTGACACGAAAATAATGAGAATTTCAAAAGCAAAAAAATGAACAATAACACACATTTACATTAAACACTTCAAAGTGGATTATAGTCAATAAATGAAGGAAAACAATATGAATCTGGTGGAGCACTGTGGGATAATTTTCACATTGTCGTTGATGAACTATTACATGTAATATATG
This sequence comes from Eutrigla gurnardus, assembly GCF_963514095.1. Lineage (NCBI taxonomy): Eukaryota > Metazoa > Chordata > Actinopteri > Perciformes > Triglidae > Eutrigla > Eutrigla gurnardus. Next base: position 10,102,210 of record NC_139923.1, on the reverse strand, counting down.
CAGATGTTTTCACGGATAAATGCTGGTGCACACTCCTCTGTAGTTTTGTTCCTCTGCTCTGTCTGATGCCACTTCTCTCTGTGCCTGTAGGCTGTGAGAGTGACTTCTGGGGACCTCACTGCAGTAATCGGTGTCAGTGCCAGAATGGGGCTAAGTGTAACCCCATCACAGGTGCCTGTGTCTGCACTGATGGGTTCCAGGGATGGCGATGTGAGGAGCCCTGTGAGCACGGTTACTATGGCAAGGCATGCCAGCTACCCTGCCAGTGTCTCAACGCTGCCACCTGCAACCACGAGACAGGAGAGTGCATCTGTGCACCGGGATACTCGGGGGCTTTGTGAGTACCCGCAACATATTTATTCCTTTGCAACTTTCTCTTTGGTTTTCTCTTCGGTGTTTGGTGTATAAAATATGTTCATGTGCCATTTGTTGTTTGTCTCGGCTGATACGAGTTATTTGTCTGAGGCTACTGACTGTGTGTCGACAGCTGCGGGGAGCGATGCCCCTCCGGTAGTCACGGGCCTCAGTGTGAGCAGCGCTGCCCCTGTCAGAATGGAGGCACATGCCACCACATCACTGGAGACTGTTCCTGCCCCACCGGATGGACGGTAGGTCACTCCAGCAGAGGTGGCAATCAGGAAGAAAGACCCCAGATATGAAAAGGATTGGATGTCGTTGGTGTTCTGAGGAAAAAACACCAAAACAAATACGTTTAGATCTGTAATAGTAGTCTTTACAGCAGCTAGAGAACATGGGCCGTAGGATCAATATGCTGTGTTCAATTATAAATGAGAACATGGGGTTCCCTACTCCCTGTGAGAGACGAAGAATGGGAGTGCCTGGTGAGGAGCTTGTGCATGCTTTGTCAAACCCCAGTTAGTTCAAAAAGTAACGTCAAGTCAACGTGGCTACTCACAGTCAACCATACAAAGTGTTACTTTAGGGACGTCCCAGTGGCCGTGGATTTAAAGGCGAAGCTCGTGGTTGGATTCCAGCTGGGGACCTTTGTTGCGTGACATCTTGCCTGCTCCCGCCCCACACGTCGACTATCTCTACTGTCAAACTATTATATAAAGGCAATAAAGCAAAAACGACATCTTTTTTTCAGAGAGGATAGTATGCTCTCTAAAGCACTGCCTTTCAGCATTCCTTATGTACGGAGTGTGCTTTTGGATTTCATCGGAAATTACCGGATGTGATTTGTTTATTGTTATTGCTGTTGTTATTGTTGTTTTTTTGCTAAGCGAGTCAATGTAATACCTGGCAAATTGAGGTACTTCATCATATTTCTTCATACTTTTTTTTATCTTTAATCCAGTTTTGCCTTCCTGCTCATTGATGTACAACACAGCCCACAATCGAGCAACCAGAGATTTTAAAGGGAAATATACAGAAATGATAGAATGAGGGTCACAGATAATGGTTGACAGATTTATATTGCTGCATATTATGCATCTATTGCCCAACCCTACTTTAGAATAAATGACTTGCCAATACAGCAATGATAAATGGTTAACTAGTCCGATTCCATTTCCACTTGTTGGTGTGCATGTCATTTCTTCCATGATATGGAGGTCACCTTACTCTGCTTTCATTGAAAGTTTCTGAAGATAATGTGTGAAAACGGTCTCAAAAGAAGAACTGGATTGTTTTGAGTTCAGTTTAGGCTATTTCTTACATATAATACTTTATTGTATCCACAGGAGGATATAAGGCACATGTCAGAAACACATAGGAAAAAATAAGCAGCATGTTCAAATTGTCTAAGTATCAGTAAAACAAGTGTTTCAGTCCTAACTAAGTAGTGAGGGATGCGTCTCATATGGTTCTTTGCTATTTTTCAAAGGGTTCAGTTTGTGCCCAACCATGCCCTCTTGGCAAGTACGGCATCAACTGCAGCAAGGACTGTTCCTGTCGTAACGGCGGACTGTGTGAACACGTCACGGGGCAGTGCCAGTGCGCCGCCGGCTTCAGCGGACGCAGGTACACAGCCGACACCTCTGGCAGACACAACGCTACATTATAATGCACAAAAGCCTTTGAAACTAAACTTCTGTACTCCTACTTTGAAAATAGGTCAGACAATGGCATGATTTTTTTAGTCTTTAATGCAAAGGATTCATGCTGACAGTTTTACACATTAAACAGTCACTCATCGACCTATTCTCTTTGTTGACATCCAAATGAGGCACAAACCTGGCTGCTCTCTAGAAAGAGAAAGGAAATGCAAGAATCATCTCACGCTCAAGAGAAATGAGCATTTATAAATGCCCATTAGTCCATTTGAAGGTGGATTGGAAGCTTTTAATATGGGTGTTTATGTTTAATTAATCTTATACTTCATTCTGGCCAGCAAGGTTTCATGTCTTCAGCCTTCATCCCCCTCCACTCCCAGCCTGCACATTGATCTCACCATGGGCTACATGCTGTTTGGATTCTGCTCATTAATTATAAGTAATGGGCTTATATTAAGGTCTCATTGAAATCCACAGATCTTTTTTGCTCCCCATGCCTGCCAGAGCAGCCCAGAGCAGTCTGGGTTTATTAGTTCAGCGAAAGCAATTGTCTCTCGGACGGAAACACTTCCTCGACAAGACCCTTCCTTTCCTTTATTATTTTGCAAAATTGCCCTCATTCATTTTGTCAGTGGCAGGTGAATTAACCTGCCAGGAATAATCTGGGATCGTGTTAGCCCCCACCCTCACCTGTCTAGTTTAATAATACTATAGTCCCTCGATAAAACTAAAGCCAGGGTAATTTAAACATGAAACATAACTTGCCCATTTTGTCATGTAATTGAGCTATTTGTAATAGCTTTGTTAGACTCTTGAGATTGACACTCCACCAATATTGTATAGTTCATTAATATATTTAAGTGGAGATAAAATCCTTTTTCTGATCTACTTCAGTTCTTCACATGGAGGAAGTGGTCAACTCTGGTATATGATGATCACAGTCTTGTCCTGCAGAACCATCCTGACCTCCGCCGACTGCAGAATGCAATTACTCATTCATCATTTATATTATGAAATTAAACACTATGCTTAATGATGTCATAATTTAACTATATTATAGCAGTAGCTGAAAGGATTTATTCTAAACCAAATGGCCACTATTTTCAGACACTCACACAAGCATTGAAATGTACCAATCCATCTTCATGAAAACGCTCATCCTAAGAAGTTATTATATTTTTGTAGAAATTGGAACAATAACTCTGAAACGCCAACTAAGAATTTCAGCTGGCACAATTTATCTGAAATGGATATTTAGTATTTTCAATTTAGACATTTCAGGTGTGATAATATGGAAATAGTAGATTTAGCCACAGTGGTGTTATAATGAAAGGGGTATAAACACCATCACTGATATTAAACATAATTATCATTTGTCATTCATCATGTAAATTGTGTCAACAATTGCTTATTCTCTGTTTAAAAACTAATGAAAAATGCCAGTCACAGTTTTTCCACAATTAAAATATAAAGAGAAAAATAGCCAAACTTCACATAAACAATAAATGTCATGATCACAAATACCTCTTGATTGATTTTCTGTCTTGTTAAATTGACAACTTGTAATATTTTCAATGTGTCATATGACCAGTGCGTTTAACCTTTTGAACATGTGAACTGCATGTTACCACTCCACTCCTGTTAAGTGCTCTTTCTTATCCAGGTGCCAGGATGACTGTCCTGTGGGCACGTATGGTCTGCAGTGTAACCAGAGGTGCGAGTGTCAGAATGGAGCAAAGTGTCACCATATCAACGGAGCCTGTCTGTGTGAAACGGGGTTTAAGGGCCCTAATTGCCAAGAGAGATTCTGTCCTCCGGGCCTCTACGGCCTCATCTGTGACAAGTACTGTCCCTGTAACACCACCAACACCGTGAGGTGAGTGAGACATCAGTGCAACGCCACACACATCTTAACTGTGACCGAGCCCTGAAGCGAAGCCCCCTGCAGCTCCTTATGAATAAAGGCTTCTCCAGCTCAATTTTGCCTCATCTTTGCTCCGAGCCAGCCCTCATTCTGAAGTCTGGACACCTCTTAGCCATGTCATCCAGTTAGCTTTTAATCGCGACCTTTGCTTCATTCATAATTTCTCAGCCCCATTCATACTTAATGCAATGTTAATGCTCTGATTCCGTCTGGAGTTGGGCACCAACCATAGAAGTCATTACAGAAAGAAGGAGAAAGGGGACGCCTCATCTATCCGAAACGAGCACGTAGGCACACGGATGGATGAATTGCTGCTGGCGCAGATTTCACACTTTGACCCTGCTCGCAAATGAAGTGTTGATACTCTCTGAGCCGAAACTTTGGCTCATTCTTCCTGTTGTTATCCCATCCTTCATTCTCTTTATGTTGCATAGCTGCCACCCGCTTTCTGGTGAATGCACCTGCTCTGCGGGATGGACAGGGCTCTACTGTAATGAAACCTGCCCTCCTGGATACTATGGGGAGGGATGCATGCTGCCTTGTAGCTGCACCAATGGAGCCGACTGCCATCCTGTCGCAGGCACTTGTATCTGTGCCCCTGGGTTCATGGTGAGTGTCATATATCCACACACTTTGTACTTCAGTCAGGGGCTGCTATCATGGCGATGTTTAATTGTTATTTTATAATCTACATGTTTTATCATTTACTGTATTTTAATTGTACCTTTACTTGGCCTCATGGTCTCATGAAATCTAAATCTCCAACATGCTATTATTTGACACAAACGTACCCATAGCCAATATTCACTGAAGGAAGACGAGTTAGGAAAGGACAAAAAAGAAAGATTGTATTCAAATAATATATTAAACACATTGAACCAAAAGAAGAGGACAAATCAACACACACAACCTATTTGAACCCTTGAACATTAGCTGTTAAATTATGACTTAATATGAGGTATTCATTTGACTTTGTGTTTAAAATGATTTAACATGTTTCCCCTTTGCTCTCCATTTTAATTAAATCACTGATGTAATGAAAACTTTTAATTGTTGTTAAAACGGCCATAGTTAACTGTCATTGTAACCTTGCTCCGTATAATCATATACTTGTGAAAATGTGTAGTTTCATTAAATAATAATGATAAAAGGAGCGTATAAGTATTGCGTCTGTAATATTGCTCTTTATCTGTGTAGGTTATTGCTTTGATTTATATTTCATGTTATTTGTGACTGTAGTAAAATGTTTGCATCGTTCATAGTGTTCTGGAAGTGGTCCCGGTATTACTTTAGAAGCTTTTAGTACGCAGGCAGAAGCAAGGTGAGACATTTTATTATTGCTTTAATATGGATGTGCTCTACCCCACCGCTAGATGATTCATTCTCTGGTCCTGCTCTTTGCAGATATTGATAATCAGCCATGTGTATTTTACAAACACGGTTGATAAGACCTGATTTGTGACACCAGAGAGATAAGTGGAGAGCAACCTAAGATCTATATTCCTAGACCTATTCGGAGGAAATGTAATATTTGACCTACATAGGTTTCTGTTTGAGCAGTGCTTGTGGAGGCATATTGCTGCTTATTACAACTGTCAAATTAGTTGGATAACTTCAATCAGTTTTCCCCGTTGTATTTCTTGTCTTGCAATCTGAAGTTACGGAGCAACAGAGACCGAGAGGGTACATTTCTGCCAACATTACATTTTAGCGGAAATTGCCTGTGTCTTACAGCGGGCCACTGTGGTGAATTGAGCTACCGAGCCGGGCCGCAGACTGTGTCTTAATTTGCTCCACCTGTTCTATTTGGTAGCTGCTGGGAAGGGCTGCCAGATCCATTAAACAGACCTAGAGGGCAGGAGCTAGAAAAGGAGGCAGTCAGATGGGATGTGTGTGTGTGTGTGTGTGTGTGTGTGTGTGTGTGTGTGTGTGTGTGTGTGTGTGTGTGTGTGTGTGTGTTGTGGAGAGTGAGGAGGAGGGATCGTTAGACCTTTTCTGTTATCATGTGTTAAACTTTGCATCAAACCTAACATTAATGCAACAAAGTGCGGTGACAAACGTGTTTGTATGAAGTTGTGAAATGTTACTCGTTTACTCGGCTTTCTGTGCTTCATACTGGTTTTAATTGTCAACGCTAAACCTCACCTCAGCGTGACCTTGATTTGCCATACCTCTGTTTGGTTTTATACGGTGGTTAGCCTGCTACAATGGTCGCTATGGCAACGGTATGCTTAAAAATGGCCTCCACTCTGCCCGTCCTGCTACTTTGATTTGAATGGGAATGTCCATTCTAGGACTGTCCTCGACCAAAGCAATCCTTCTAATCGTCTAACACTCGATGCGATTTTGTCCACTAATCAAGTAGTTGATTAATCCTAAGCACTAATGATTAATCTTGATCTGTCAAATTTTCTCCACAAAGAACCACACAAGAAAAAAGTTGCTCAGTGTGAGTAAGCGTAAAAATAGCTGATCGGCACACGATCATTATCACACTGTAGGGTTTTGGAAATGTGATTGATGATGGTGTTGCGGCTATGATTGCTGGTGAAGTCACTTCCTCGGGGGGCAGCTGATAGGACTAAGCTTCCCTGCTGCATCATTGTTCTCGAGTCCCATCAGGGGGCAAACCAAGCAAAGTGTTGGAGCAGACTGAGCTCCTGCACGCTTGATTTAGCTCTAGTAATTGGACATGCTCTTTTTGACTGGGACAAAGTGATTACATGTTACCTATTCAGGCATTGTCCCTTGCAATCTGCAGCATGTACCCACAATAACACTTTCTACGCTACTGTATGTCTGCCATTTCTCTCCAGTCTGTTTATGCTGTTGTGTCTGAAATATGAATGCATTAGGAATGGATTCCAGTCTGCCTTTGTAGGTGGTGGAAAACAAATCATTTTCTTATCTCTTAGGGCTTCCTAGCCTCATCACAAGGTTCAGAGGTTCATTTTCTGTCTTGCAGCATGAATTTTAAACTGCAGTCACTCATCCAGCAGTTAGATGGACTGTTAAGGAGTGAGACTGATTGGTAATTAGTGGTGCCATTTGCATCCAGTCTCAATGGGTACCGGGCTGATCAATGTTGTGTCAGTGAGAGGCTTTCTCGAAAAAGTGCTCTCCAATTACATTAAGATACTAATAGGTATGAATTTAGTGACTTGGCCAAGGACGACCTGGCTGCCTCTCAGCAGCTCAGCTCAGGTCTGGTTGCACCCTTCATTGGCTGTGTAGTTATGTAAGGTCCTGCTGCTCTTGTGCGGTGGACTGACAGCCCGTGTATTAATAATGATTCTCCACATACAGACTTCCATCCTTCGCGGCTCAGAAAGAATATGAGGCAGTCGACTAATGAGAGAGCTGCCTTTCCTCTCTCTTGAGAGAGAGAGAGAGAGCGGGACCAACCACAGGTGTCTGAACCGCGAGGATGAAACCAAGTGGAATCGGACGCAGCCAAGGATGCAGCAAAATCCATGTGGTCATTTGTGGCGGCATGACGTTTTATCCATGAGTCCAGTCACCAGTAAATTGCCTGTGCTCTGAAGACGGGCTGAACCCCATCCTACCCTTCCGGCGCCCACTGGAGGGTCGAACTTCTCTCCCGCACTTAACAACTGTAACTGAACTGCTATTGTTAGCAGTCTTGAAGCTGTCATTTTCAGCAGAACAAAGGTTATTGCAACGGATTGATAAAAATTTCATCCGCAGACTGGCGCTTTTATGTGGCGTGCGGGGAGGGGGAGATGTTTTAAGAAGTGTGTTCTGCCCCCGGCGTCCACTGGCACATCTTCTCGTGCCTCCTGTTTAAACTGAGTTCAAAATGATAATGAGAGCAGTGAGCAGCCAGCAATCCCCCAGTGCTCTGGTGAGCGAAGCAAGAGCCACTCAGGACTCCTCTGGGCCACTAATTGGAACTCTAAATCATTGTGTCACCTGTCACTCAAGGCGGGTTGTGCGAGGGAGGGTGTGGGGATCCATAGAGTGGCTGTGATCTCCAGCTTAGGGAGGGACAAGACCAGTGGAGGTGGGCTGTGCTCAGCCTTCAAAGCAGAGAAATTCTAATGGCAGCAGGCTGCAGAGGACAGGGAAGGACTACTCTATGTCCTTTGCCAGATAGTGCACTGTAATGCAATGGTAAGGGGACCTACCGGCTGCACCAACATGGCTGCTGATCTCTCCCATCCGTGTGCTTATTGGGTGTAGATTGAGAGTCTCTGGGATCCTGCTGCTCCCCTGTCCACCCAGTTCACCGTGGAGTTTATTTGTTTTTGCCAGTTTGGTCTAATCGTATTGTCACTCGCAGTCCTGCTTACTCCCACTGTTGGCCTGAGGCACAGACAACGATGCGCCTCCTCCGATACACACAGCAATGCCAGCAGCTTCGGCACAGAGAGGTTCTCAAAATACTCCTCTGAGTCAGTTGTGTCCATCCAGTTGTGTGGATGTAGGGATTTCATTCTGGTCCTGAACCCTGCATCACTTCTCTCTGGAATTAAATCCCTCTTGATGTTCCCACTCACTTGTGTCTACAAAATCCCTGCTGCAGTGTACAGTTTTATAGAGGCATCCTCCAACAGGCATTTCACCAGAAGAGAACCACATCCCATGTTTATTTAGGACAGAAATGGCTGTGTGAATGAACTAAAGAGAGTCGGACAGGAGGGAGGATTTGGTCAGGTTTGGGAAGAGTCTGGATTCTCTTGCATTGGAGTCCAGACTCTCCAGCGTTGAAAGTGCCCATGAGATTAAATGATGAGAGGAGTGAAGAGACGGGGTAGAGTATGGTTGCAAAGAGCAAAGCGTGGTTGGGAGTCGTAGCTGTCAGAATATATAGAGGGCATAATTGGAAGCTGGGAGGCGATAGCTTCGGGGCGGGTTCTTCCTCTTGAACTTCAGTCATAAATCCATTCAGTTTTACAGTTTTTTTCCTCCTCATTCTAAATACAGATCCAGTGTGACTGGTCTAAATATACATTTCTTTAAGGTATGGAGTGGTGCGGTGAACCTTCCCTGTCTTTCTGTCAGCATACAGTGAGACTGTAATGTCTAATTTTGCTCTGCCAGAGTCAGCATTTATTGCCATGCCGATTCCTTGCCTCATGACTTTGCATTATCTCTGCCTCAGGGTGAGGACTGTGCTACAGCGTGTCCTCCTGGTCTATATGGACCCAGCTGCATGTCGACCTGCTCCTGCCGTAATCACGCATCCTGCTCTCCAGCCGATGGCTCCTGCATCTGCAGGGAAGGTACAGTATGATTCACTTGTGGTAAAAGGTTCAGAGCAACCACTGAGCTTCATGCTTTTGATGCATATGCATACATTGATCTTGACATCATGGATGCACACACGCAGACTTGTCATCTGATTTCTCTTGCATTCTGTGCTCGAGACGAAAAACATAAAGTAGGTTGTTTTTGTATACATATTGTATTTCACACAACTGCCAGATGACCCCTGCCCTTCATTTATTCTCTGCTTGCTATGTTCAGTTTTCTTTTTAATGAATCCGTTGTTGAGGGGACATTTGGTGCCGTCTAGTTCGTGTTGAGCCATTTCATTGGATAAGAGAAAACTAAGACCTGCTGGGGCATTACAGGGACAACATCAGTAGACAGTAGGATCCTGACTGTCTGTCTTTGTTCGTAAAATAGAACAAATACATTTTAGTGTCACAGTATTCTTTTTTTCTGTCTCATGCCTTGAATGATAGAAATCAATCCTCCGATTTCTCTTTAGTTGGTTGCGAACCACATAATATATTATTATTATTATTATGGTCTTTTATTTGTGTAGAATTGTAACTGAAACACAATGTGGCTTCATCCACAATACTTTGTTTCCATACATGTGACCGGGTCGATGTGCTCTCTTTCACCCCAGGCTGGCAGGGCGTGGACTGCTCCATCCTCTGTTCCAGTGGTATGTGGGGTCTGGGCTGTAATCAGACGTGCTTATGCAGCAATGGAGCTGCATGTGACCCCATAGATAGCACCTGTGCATGCTCACCTGGGTGGAGGGGAGAGCACTGCGGCGAGTCCTGCCCTGTAAGTCTACTCCTGCCTGTCTTCGACTTGGAGTGTCTCGTTGTGTCTGGAGTTTTAAAGATGATGGAGTATCTCTCGTTGTCAGGATGGTACCTACGGGTTGGAGTGTCGTGAGCGCTGTGACTGCAGCCATGCTGATGGCTGTGATCCAGTGAGTGGCTACTGCCGCTGCTACCCCGGCTGGACAGGTCAGTATTACTGTTGAGAAAACAACTAACCTGAGCAGGCTGGCAGTAGGAACAAAAATAACCTCTGAGATCTAAAAAGTATGAATTTTTCCTCCTCATCAAATCATAGGCAAGGGACTGCTGGTCAGACAACAGGAAAATATGTTGGGGCACTCGTGGTTTGTGTTACTAGAATGGCTAAGCAGTGTTTTGTTAATTCAATTAATTAATTTGTTTTGCCACTGTGCCGGCGGGGTATGTGAATGAGAAATGTTGATTGAGCTCTGAATTAATTATCTCGGCTAACATACTGGATGCTGGTATGCAATCACGTTTATGTTGCATCCATTCCTGGTTAAACACGTCTGAAGTGATTCACCAGATAAAATCACATCTTTGTCCCAGGCCTCTGATGTTTTTATTTTGGCTTCATTTTTTTTTTTTTAAGTTAAAGTTCCAGGTTGTTGTGAAATCTTCCTTATGGAGGATTCACTCTTCCTTGGTTGTCTCTCCATTTGAACTCCGCTCTTTGTTTCTTGTCATTTCAAACAATTGTTTACGGGGAAAAAAGGTGGTGTTCAGAAAGTGTGAATGTCACAGCAAGGGTGAGGATCATTATGCTCCAAAAATGAAGCGTCGCATCTGAATGTCAAATACAGGCGGCTCACGGAGGTCCTGGTCTCTGAGCCTGGGTGGAGAGGTGCAGCCAGGGAGGGAATAGATTCAGCAGGAAAGGTCAAGCCTGTGAGCTCTCAGCAGCCCCCTCCGTTCAGCCTCCCGAGCTTAGGGCATTTATTCTGGGAAACAATGTGGGTTTTATTATCTGCAAGAACGGAGCCAGCAAAACGGGCCTCTCATGCTCTGAATCCTGCACAAGTCGGGACCATCTGTCAGCCTTAATTGAGTCACCGGGGTGCAGGGCTGGGGGCAGCGTGCGGCCTATTGGGCCGGACAAACACACATACATACACACTTGAATCGTAGAGGCTTGACAATGTGCTCTCAGAAGGAAGGAGCACCTACAGAGAGGAAGATGTGGGGTTCGTCACAGGACTGAGCCGGGGATAGAATAAAATAGCTACTTACACAAACATTGGAGCTATCGTTTTCTGAAGAAAAAAAAAACTGTCATAGCACTGAGCCTGCTAGCTTCAGAGTTGGTGCAGCATCCTACTTTGCTGTCAACTAGCTGTTTGTTTTATTGTGGGTTTCGCATTAGACGCTCGACTCTAGGAGTGTGTCCTCCAAGTCATCTGTGACCGCGTAGTTGTTGCTGAACTGTCGTAAGCCTGACATCAGCCTGTACGGAGATGTAGAAGAATACTGACTGGACACTTGGTGCAGGGGGCTCCATGCGAGTCCATGTTTAATAGGACTACACCTTTTATTTCTGACGGGATTCCATGTCATGAGAGCAGGTAATGAGTGTGTGTTTGCATGCACCGAGAGAGAGACTTAAAGAGGGAGAGAGAGCTTTGCTTTTCTCGGCTCACTCTGTACAAATTGGATAGTAGGACCTCTGGCACTTCTCAGAGAAAAGCCTCCTTTGAAGACGCTTCAGTTCTGGCTTCTCTGTCTTTCTTCTTCTCCCTCACTAGGCATCCAAAGCCCCTCTGTTTGTCACCATTAGACTGAAAAGTGTGATGCTCTGTCCGCGTTCATTTTCTGACAGTAAAGGCAGTTTGGTGGGGGGGTTTCTGGCTGGCCTAGCAGAACCTCAAACACACTCACACAGGCTTCGCCCTCCTTTTGAAGTCCATGGTCGGGCCCCTGACTAAATCATTTCTACCATGCCCCCTCCTCATCAGCACTAACATTTCCTTTCCTTTACTCCTCCTTTGCAGCGCTAAGGCGCCCTGGTTACTGTATAACATTAGTCCCCAGAGTTTAGCCCAGGTTTAATTCAAAGGTACTGCACTAATGGCCACACCATTCTCAGATATTCCCACTCAAAGAAAATTTAAAATGAGACTCCCAACTAAGGGCTGGTGCTTGAAAGGTTGAAGAGTTTGTGCGTGTGTGTGACTTTCTCACTCTTAAGTGTGCATGTGTGTCTCAGTGTTTGCAGCAATCTATTTCTTTTTTTTTTGAGGCTGTGTCTACGTAAAGTACATGTGAGTTTTCCCCCTTTCGGAACGCATGTGTACGACCGAGAGCTGCTTTGATGTATGTGCTATGCATGCCGGTGCGCAGTGAGAGCACCGTATGGATGCAGAGTTTTGCGTTTGTTGATTGGAGAAGCGCCAAACACACAGCGACACTTCCAGCCTGTGTGCAGCCTGAGTACTTCCTTTCGGTTCTGCACACTACACCGACTCTGCTGAAAGAGAATGGGAGACAAGCTTGGCCTCTCTGGAGACCCAACCCTGTTAATCAACACAGTGCACTGGCAGGGAGCCCCAGTCAGATCAAAAATAAAATACATTTGGAAAAGGAGAAACGGAGTCTGAAAGGATGGGCTGAACTAAAGAGAAAAAAAAAGAAAACACTCCAAACAGCAGCTTCTTCATTCAGGACTGAAATCAATGGAGGATCCACGCTGGGTGAATAGCCCTCCACAGATCCACTGTGATCAGGCATTGTGATTGCTGTCCTTTGATTATGTATTTGTACAGATGGCAGGCTATTTAGAAGATTTCAGCCTACCAGTCTTTGCCTTCCTCGCGTGCATTCACTGAATATTGGTGTAATGTTCCTGCAGGAATCCACTGTGATAATGTGTGCCCACAAGGCTTCTGGGGACCCAACTGTTCAGTCAGCTGTTCGTGTCAGAACGGAGGATCCTGCTCTCCAGAGGACGGTACATGTGTGTGTGCACCTGGATACAGGGGGACGTCCTGCAAGAGAAGTGAGCCTCCTTCCCTTTTTCCCCCAACACAGCCCCTGTTTATGAGAACCTTTTAAGTAATAAAGTCGAGCCTTAGAGCGCCGCCATAACAAACTCCATCACAGTATTGACCTTGCTTTGATCTTTGCAGAATTGTTGAAGGGTGAGTCTGCTGAGGAGAAGCACTTAGTTGTCGGTCATAACTACTTGAGTGTAAACCCTTCATCACTGCTATCACTTAATCACAGTGTCTTACCCCTACAGAAACACACACACACACACACACTCCTCACCCCCCCCCCCCCCCCCCCCCGTCCTCAACAACCAACGCACAGTGGGAGACTCACAATCCTTGTCCAAGGCTCATCAGAGGGCGCGCTCACTGGGAGTGCTAGCTCTGGTTTCTGAATGGGGTCTGTCTGGGGCCGCTCTCAAGTGATGAGCTCACTGATTGGGAGTGAAATGCAGGGCCACAAACCTGTAAACATCAATTTGAGGGGAATGTAAAACAGCAACTTAGACAATATACCTCTTCTCCTCTCCCTCCCTCTCTCTCTCCGTCTGTTTACACAAATAATGTTCTCATCAGGTGGAAACCTGATTTTTGCTGTATTTCCTGTTGAAACTTTAATTGGAGGCTTACATGCTTGTGATAAAGGTGCTATAAACAAATGTAAACCAAATTTAACATTTCATGGTTGTCAAACAACAACCAAGGCTGTGTTTGTCAATTCCTGTAAGCTTTTTCTTGCTTTAGAAATTCCTCATTGTCTCCTGAGAATGGTGATTTTTTTGGTAGGATTCTGACCAAATCAACGGCTATGCAACAGTTTCTAAGGTTCTTGTACTAAAATGAAAGTTTTTTTAATATAAATTGTCTCTTATCGTGTTTGCTCAGGAAAATGCTCTTTGTATAATATCCCTCTTCTCTCCTGACATGCTTCGCTGGCTGCAGTCTGCTCCCCGGGGTTCTACGGGCATCGCTGCAGCCAATCGTGTCCAAAGTGTGTGCACAGCACCGGGCCGTGCCATCATGTCACGGGCCACTGTGAGTGCCTGTCTGGCTTCTCCGGGTCTCTGTGCAACCAAGGCAAGTAGCCTTCTGTGTTACCTTCTCCTGCTGTTTCACCTACTGTCTTAATTCATGCATGGGGAAGCTTTTAGTCGTTGCTCCTGGAAAACGGTTAATATCTGGAAATGCCTGGCATTTTGTCTTGGCAGGAAATTCATAACAATAACATTTAATGATGCAATGCCAAAAGGTTTTATTTACTATATTAATTTGCCTACAATATCTCATAATATGTTAGGGTTCATTTATATGTCAAATAAAGGCCTTTTGCCGCAGCATTTTGTGAGGCCCACCTGTACGTTTGCATCAGTCCTGGCTGTGCTCAGTGGCTCTAATAAGATCAAATGGATGACCTGCTGCCTCTCCCACTGGCATCTTAGCCTTGAAACTTTGAATAATGGCTGTTATCAGTGCACTCTGGACCAAAAAGGTGGAGGGGAAAAACTACTTTCAACAGGATCCTGAAAATTGCCTCGACAAAGAACACATCAAGTAAATGCTGCCGTCCCTCTGCCTCATTCTGCAAAGAGCCGCCTGTAGATTGCCTTACATCGATACACGGAGTCAAAGAAACAACACATGCAGAGCACACGTCTTCTTGTCAGATTTATTTGCAGGGTAACCACGCAGTCTTTTTCTTTGTGCATTTCCTCGGAGATGTTGTTTGAATTATCTTGTTGACGGGAAACATCCTCACAACCAAACAGTTCCTTATTTTAGCCTCGCGTGTTTGATGATGATGTTGCACTTTTATAAGTCATAAGTCATTTTAGCAAATCTAACATACAAATGGAAGACATGTTGAGTTCAGTGTTTGAATAGTTGTTATTTCCATATAGTGTGTTGGCAATATCATGTGTTATTTGTAAAAAAAAAAAAAAGTGTTTTATGAGGATGTAGCAGTAGCTTGTTGTCTGTCAGATGTATTAAAGCCAAAAACATTTAAAAGGAAACGTATAAAGAGATTGACAAATAATATCGTCAACTATTTATGTTAAAATTCAACTATTCAATCGCTAAATGTTAACCGCTTGTCCAATATCAACTCACATGTGATGGTTTATGTCACCAAAGCTATTTGTCTGCGGTTTCCAACTGTGTTGAGAAAAGACAGGTGAAAATGGTGAATCATTAAAATAAAATCTACAGCATGTAGGTCTACATACTGTAGATTTAATTTGAATGATTACAGCGATGGGAATCATTTCAATTCTCCACTATGGCTTTGAGTAATGTCTGACAAGTAAAAGTTTAAAAGGTTAGCTGAATGAAGAGGAAAAAGAAGGAGCCCATATTTTGGACTGTAATCACTGGTTAACAGGCGTGAGACTGCGAGGGCTGAAGGTGGCCAACAACATGCACGTCCCGTTGGCGTCCTCACTTGTCCTCTGTCCAGCACACAAAGTCCCAGCCTAATGAAGCTCTCCCAGTGTGTTGCGGCTCGGATCCCCAGCAGCAGCAGCAGTATGGGGGAGCCAACCTCGTGGCCTAATGACAACCTGCTTGAAGGAGCTTGAAAGAGCTCTCAAGAAGAGGGGGAAACCCAGTTGAAATGTAATCATTAAAATCCCCCCACATGAAAATAAGTCAGACCCATTTCTTTCACAGCCAGCCACCTCATGTGGTATTTCTAACGTCGGGCTATTCTCTTTATATGAGAGCTTTGATGTATCTGCTGTTGCTGCAGCTCCGTGATCCTGGTGGTTAGATACACCTTGGTTCAATTTGTCTCACGGGCCAACAAGAAAACACAATGGTGGTTTCACTGGGAATTAGATCTTTTATTAAAGAGTGCCAGAGAGCATTGAAATATTAATTTCATAAAAAATGTATACAGTGGTCTGTGTACATGGTCTATTTTAATTCTGTGGCACATCACTCATCCCACTCTAGTGAGTGGAAATAGGGCAGTTGCGCCACTGGAGGCAGTGATTGGCTCCTCCTTTTGTTTAAACAGATCACTTCATGTCCACTCAAATAGAACAATATTATCCATCAGAAGAGTCTGTTTACAAAACCTTTCACCAAATTGGTTTGCTTGTATAGATGTGCTCGCAATTATATCCAAGTGTGATGTCGTAATGTTAATGGATTTTACTGCTCTTTGCACGTCAGTGATAACAGTCAGTTTTGTGAAGTCTTTTTTTGTGTCTGGGTGTTTTGCAGTGTGTCCAAGCGGCAGGTACGGGAGGGTCTGCTCTGAGATCTGCCTCTGTACCAACAACGGCACCTGCAACCCCATCGATGGCTCGTGCCAGTGCTTCCCTGGGTGGATAGGAGAGGATTGCTCTCAGGGTATGACTTCTCTCCTCCCTCTTTGATTGGCTTTTCTCCACTGGTTCTCCACCTCTCATTGTCTGACTCCACTCCTAATTTCCTTGTCAGATTTACCTTCGTACACATTAATCATTTTCATGAACCTACACATTCCAAGAACTACCCTCATCCCCAGCTGATGTAAAACTGATAGTTTGCTTAAATGATTGTTGTAATACATTATGCTCTTTGATTTGCAGTGCTGTAAGCCATAGATCATTAGCAGAGCTTTGAGCCCTCATACCATGGGAAATTTATGTTTTTTTTTTTATTGCATTCTTAAAGTACTAAAAAAGTAAAAAAAAAAAAAAAAAAAGATTTTTGCTCTTCGTCTGCTCCTCTGGTCTCGATGCAACAATTTCCCAATCCCCGAAACAATTTTTCTTCCATGCATGGGACAATAAAGTAACCATAGGTAATGGGCTTCAATATTCAATATTTAGGCATTTCCTCAAAATAATCTGTTGTTTGCTTCATGTATGCATAGGGTGTAGAATATGTGAGGGAGGGTGTGTGACCATGAGCTTGACTGTGTCTGTGGCCTCTGCAGCCTGTCCCTCTGGGCACTGGGGCCCGGACTGTCTCAACTCGTGTAACTGTCACAATGGAGCCCAGTGCAGTGCCTACGATGGGGAGTGCAGGTGCAGCCCCGGCTGGACTGGACTCTACTGCACACAGCGTGAGTCTCTCACTTCCTGTTAGTAGACACACAGTGGCATCTACTGGCCGTAGGGCAGAATTGCAGCAGAAGACTATCGGGGAAACGTTTTTTTAGACCGTACAAATGGGTGGTATGACATTTTCATTTCCATTTTTTAGAGGGAGCAACATCAAAATAACACTAATGGTCCTTTCATTCATTTGCTAATTATGCATTCCTGTCATTTACCCACGGATAGTGCACATCATCAGCATCAGTCAACTAATTTGAATTCCATTATCTATCATCCCAAGCGTCTTTTTTTGTGGTGTCATGCTCCTGCATGGAAATGGCTTTTGTTTGATCATTTTTCCTGTTTTCTTTTTTACTATTTCCAGTTGTCTTGTTCTTTCTTTCCACCTATACATTATGTTAACATGTTAACCCGATTTTCTGCTGAAGCAGGAAATGTCTCATTCCCCTTCATTCATATTGTCCTTTATTGAGTATGCGGCAGAGACATTGAATAGTATTGATTTCCGTGTTCTCCTGCGAGATGACCTTGACTCTTTACGTTGTCTTCCCTTCCCTGTTTTCTCTGCCCCTCCCATCCAACCAACATTTCATACATCTCTGTCCCAGGCTGTCCTTCAGGGTTCTATGGCAAGGACTGCTCTGAAGTCTGTCGCTGCCAAAACGGTGCAGACTGTGACCACATCACAGGCCAGTGTGCTTGCCGAACAGGCTTCATTGGGATGAGCTGTGAGCAGAGTTGAGTAGACCCAATACATTTTACCACTGAGAGAAAAATACTGTGTGTGTGTGTGTGTGTGTGTGTGTGTGTGTGTGTGTGTGTGTGTGTGTGTGTGTGTGTGTGTGTGCACTATATCAACACTTTGACTCCCACTCTAAGTGCTTTAATTTTGATGGATGTAGTAATGCACCTCTCTCCCATGCAGAGTGTCCTGCCGGTACATTTGGATACGGCTGCCAGCAGCTGTGTGAGTGCCTGAACAATGCAACCTGTGACTATGTGACTGGAACGTGCTACTGCAGCTCCGGATATAAAGGCATTCGTTGTGATCAAGGTGAGAGGTGATGGAGATGATCGAGCCTCTCCACTACATTACCATTCAAACGCGGCGTTTGAACAAGCCACTTTCTGTGTTTTCTCTGTAGCAGCTTTGATGATGGACGAGCTCAACCCGTACACCAAGATTAGCCCAGCACGAGGCTCGGAGCGCCAGTCTGCAGGCGCCGTCATGGGCATCATCTTTCTGCTCCTCATCATCATGGCCATGCTCAGCCTGTTCGTGTGGTACAGACAGAGGCAGAGGGACAAAGGTCATGAGATCCAGCCCAGCGTGTCCTACACACAGGCAATGCACATCACCAACACAGACTACTCTCTGTCTGGTAAGATGTTTCAAAGTATTTGCTCACTATGTACAAATGCTGCATACTAGGATGGACAAATGTAAAGCTGCACAAATGTGTTGATGTGCTGAAGAATTCTCAAGTAAAGATACCAAACATTTTCTTGTTCTAGCTTGAGAAACAAAATGATCTGCTGCTTTTCTAGTAAACTGCAAATCTTTGGGGTTTTGGGTGTTGGTTGGTCAAAATCAAGTGTTTTGAAGCCTTTTTCCCTTCATTTCCATGTCTTTTATTCACTATTTTTCAACATTTTATAGATTAATCAAGAAAATAATAAGCAGATTAACTGATAATGAAGATTTACAGCCCTAATACTGTGCATTTTTCCATCCATTAGATGTTTATTCAGAATATTTTGATTTATCGTAGACACAAACAGGTGTGCATGTTAAAAATTCCATACATAAACAAAAGAAATGGCATGCTCAACTCAGTCATCTTCCCGGTATGATGGGACGACCACAAAAATCACAAAATTGGCAATCAAAGTTGTAAGCATTCCCAAATAATCATGTAACACTTGATGAGCAGGAAACGGCCGTGTTTCAGGCTGAGTGCCGACAACTTAATTTGCCAATTTTAAAATCATGAAATATCACTGTCTTGAAGAGAGTAGATTAAAGAATCACTGACAGAAACCCCCTGTTTTTAAACCCCCAGAGTGTGGCAGTACTGTAGCCATGAGGACCAGCGCTGCTGAGGTGAATCAGAGCCAGGGCAGCAGTGGCCAGTGCTTCTCCAACCCCAGTTACCACACTGTGGCCCAGTGTAACGTTGTCTCAACCATCTCCAGCAACCTGGATGGCTCTCTGACTCTCAAAGTATGGCCACTCTCCATGTCTTTTAACATGAAATGTAAAACACACAATATGACAACATAATACACTACAGTATTAATGTAACACAAAACTGTGCTCTTTTTTTTTTCAGTCGAGCACTCTGAAAAGCCGAAATGGCTCCGAATGGAGAGCCTACTGCAACCTCAATGACCTTGGTCAGTTTACCTCTTACTAACCATGATACCCCACAGACACCCTGGATGTTTGGACTTTGTAGAATTCCTTACTTCAAGGGCAATGTGTCGTTAGTACAAAGCTCATATAGGCACCAGCTGCCCTGCTGTGAATGAAGATGAACCAGGGGGTTCTTGTTAGACATAACCTTTGCTCTGATTGTGAAAAGATATGCAGGTGGGACGATGAGAGCTGTGGTGAGGAGGTGAATGCGGTTCACGGTGGGCTCATTAGTCCTCTTTTGCTTCCCCCAGTGGCACATTTATCTGTGATGGCTTACACTGGGTCAGATCCTGCACTCATCAGATGTGAATTAGAAAATGAAGTGTGACCGAAACATTACATTTTCATTTACATTTACATGAGGGCATTTAGCAGACGCTTTTGTCCAAAGTCACTTACAATTACAAAAAGTACATTTGTCCAAAGAAAGAAACCACAACATGTCATTGCTGATAAAGTTAGAGCGAAAAAATAGAAACAATGTTAGGTCCTCATCTGAGTCACATTGACTCCACATTATGACGTAACCTCTGTTTTCAATGCCCACCTTTTAGCTTCTATAAACACAGCATACACATTTGATAAATGGTTTATAACACACTACAATGTAGTTGTGAGCAAATATGGATATTTACTCATGCATTTGTCAATAACTGACGCCTTCTCCTGTGGATGGTGAATTAACAGGTAATTAATTACAATATGGTAAAACATGGATGTAATAATATAGATTTTCTTCATAGGAGAAGTTGTAATTAATTAACATTTAACGATGGCCATCTGCATACAACTACAGTATAGTGCAGAGATCTTTAACTGGGAGTCCGTGACCCCCTATAGGGTCTGCAGGGGTACTGCAGGGGGTCCCCGAAATGATTTGATCCCAAGCTTTATTTCTTCCAAAAATGGAAGTATGTCCAAAAATACACTTTAACATGAATACAACCTTTAATAAGCAAATACAAATATTTCTATTTATTCAACGTTATGAGCTGAAATTGTGATGTAGAAATGCTGATATAGAATTGTTCTTTAAAATATGAATCTGTCAACAATTATTATTTTAATTTCTTAGCATTATATACATCTATCATAACAAAGTACTTTTATTCATGGCACTATAAGCTGCACTACACATTATTATTGACCGGTTTAATAAGCTACACAATATGATACGATATGTAATAGGGGGTCCCTCCACCGTGTCACTATAAGCCTTGGGGTCTTTGGCCTAAAAAATGTTGAAGACCTCTGGTATAGTGTGTTACAAACATTTAAGAAATGTTCATACAATTTATATAAATGCTAAATAGTTGAGGTTAAAGTCAAGTGTTACTGAGATTTTATATATATATATATATATATATATATGATTCCTTATGTGTTAATGCGTGAAGCACGTCAATCATAATGTCAAGTCCCTATAAAAACAAAAACAAGCTTGTTCTCCGTTCATGATGTGTTGTTGTCTGGCAAGTATCCCATTATGACCACAGCTGATTATATAAGCCCGTCAGCCTCGGGGGGAATGTAATGGCAAGAAGGTGAAATATTCAGTTACTCCTTACATGCTTCTTAATAAAGACAAACTACTATTGTAACGTTTAATGATATATATCCCTGTCAACCCTCACACATTGGGGAAATGAATTCATACCGCATGCGTTGGACTTTCATGTTTTGACATTTGTTACAGATGTTCAACAGGGGGAGACACAGACACAGAGAGGCTCCAAAAAAGGTAAATCATTAATTGTAGTGTGTGTGTGTGTGGGGGGGGGGGGGGGGGGCAGACATACTGCATGCATCCTGTTCAGCTTCACCAGCACCAATATTACGAAATCCTTTATGCTCAACATCCCCTGTATCAATTTCCCCATTTGGCTTCTATTCCCCTCAGAGACTCTCTGACCCCAAATTCCATATCCTTATATTCTCCATGATTTATGTGAAAACTCTCTGCACTTTGGACAAGATCATGGTGGGCTGAGGTTTTGTTCCAACGGTAATTGCTCTCTATGGCTCAGTGCCCGATACGTCATTTCGTCTCCCACACTGTGCAGTCGGTGGTGAATGTGAGGGACCCAGGGGTGTACAGAGTGGTCTGAAGGAGCTTTGCCGCGGTCTCTAATGAGGCCTCTTATCAGACTGATGAGACTGTTATGGATGAGATGAGCCTTCAACTCTCTCCCCTTTGTACTCTGATTACTATATACCACCATTAGTCACCTGTCGGACCCGAAAGAAGTACAACTTCTTCAGCATGGCAACAGTTTTCATTGCCATTCTCCAGGCCGCACGCTGGTGTCTGTTTCAACTTGAGCCGTGTGAATACCACTGCAATAAGTCAGTGACAAGCCCCTCCATCTCTGTTGATGCTGAATATGTCCTTGTCTCGCGGTTACTGCAGATTACATCAAGGGCGCCATGTGCAGCAACAGCTCCTGCTCCCTGAATAGTGAGAATCCGTACGCCACCATTAGAGACCCACCAGGGTTGGCATGCAAGCACACAGAGAGCAGCTACGTGGAGATGAAGTCCCCCTCCCACCGTGAAGTGCCCTTTGGAGGCACTGCCACCCTCCTGGGCAGTGCAAGCAGGAATGTCTATGATGTTGGTGAGTGCGTTGTTGCTGTGGTGTGTGGAGCTCAGCAGGGTCCTGCAGCTTATAGCCTCTCTGGTCATCTCCCCTGCTGCGGGCCTGTGCAGACTTTGTAATCCTTGATAAGAGGAAATGTGATCTGCCTATCTGCTGCATGCCTCTCCCTTTTCCCGCTTTCCTTATCCTGTGCCTGCCACTCTTGAGCCTCAGTGTTTCTCACCTACCTCTCCTACTTTACCCCTTCGTTCTTTCCTAAACTATCACAGAGCCAACGGTGAGTGTCCTGCAAGGACCCAATGGAATGGCCACCGGCTTCTCCCAGAGCCCCTACGACCTCCCTCGCAGCAGCCACATCCCCAGCCACTATGACATACTGCCCATGCGTCACAGCCCCGCACACAGCCCCCCACCACCCCCAGAAAGCCCCAGCTCCCTGCTCTAGAGGGCCGGCCCCCCCACCCAGCTCTGACAGGGTGCCGGCATCCAGGCAACGTTCAGCCAACTTTCGACCGACGGCCCTCCCTCTGTCTCCAAGTGTGTTCAATTAGATGCTGGGATGGTGAGATGGAGGGACAGCCACAGCTGTACTGGACCCTGCTCTCTTTGGCTCCCTCACTTACACTCTTTCTGTGGCCCTGAAGGAGGGAGGGGAGGAGAGAGTGTCCCACACACCAGCGACCATTCAACCATTTTATTTTCTTAAAGAACTGATCACTCAAACTGCTGCCCGGCCTCTTTATGGACCTCCTGAAGTGGAACATAATGGTATCCAAACTGCGCTAACGGCAGCTCACATGGATTGGGTGGACAGATTATTTACAGGGAGAGAGCACTGCTCACACTCATTTTTAGCCTGTGATATAGGTTTACTATTCAAGGGCAGCGAAGTGTTTATAATGCCCCCTAAACAGAAGTGATTTTCTCCACAGGAAAGAAGGTATAGCAACCTTGACCATTCGAAAGCAGGTGACGATTTACTGCATAGAGACATCAGAGTTTATGAATCGTCACTGCGTGCGGCAGCTGCACATCACACTACGGCTGACATGAAGAAGATTATGCTCCCGGAAATGTTCAGTCAAATTGAAGGCAAATGTCTTGTTTAAACAAAACGCAGAAAGCCGGCGGAGACTTTGCCAAATAAGATAAAGCATGGATGAATAGTAAAATATTGTAATGGTCCGTTGTTCACTGTTACCCAGTGATGATCACCCAGTTGGAACGTAGGCGATTCCTGTCCGTAGCTCAAGTTGCAGTGTAAATGAGGTACAGTGTATCTGGAGATGCATTCAGGTCGCCTGTCTTTAAGCATTATGGCATTACGAAGAGATTCACAGAGTAGATCTCAAGTCTGGATCCCCACTGATGAAGTAATCCGATATTGTGTTGTTTTCTATGTGAAAGCAGTTTATCTTGCAAATCTCTTGGTTTACATTTTCTTTCTTTTTTTAAATATTACGTGTTAAGAAGGAATTTCTTTGACTATTTATGTTGTGTATTTATAAAGCTAATTGCTTCATGTATTAATTTATATAAGTGATGGTACATTTTTATCAATGTGACAATAGAGTTTGAAAAAAAAAAACATGAGCATGATCAGATAATGGATACCCACTGATGTAGATAACACACAATTTATCTTCTTGTGAGATGATCAGTGTCATTTTGTGTGTGTTTTTGAAGTTACTTACAATGTTCTTTATCTCTCTCTGTCAGATTGTAAATTGAAAATAAGGTTTCATCTGACCAAGTCAAGACCCACAAAATATTTACAAATGGAACCACACTGTATGTAAAAAGTCCATTCCTAAAATATATTTTATGTTTGTATCAGGCTAATTATCTTATTTATTAATTGAACTGAATTTATTCATTCACTATGTGAATTCCATTTCACACTCTGTAGAAGCAATAACATGTTGACAATCGATGCCCAGACAGCAGTTCATTAGTGCTGGACATCACGACATCTTTGACCAGTGTGGTGACAGTGGATCATATTTTACGTGACTGTTTTTTCCTCCAGGGAAGGATTTTTTCCGGTTGTTGTCATAACAATGCTGCTTGTTGCTTTGGTACATGCGTTTCAAATTAAAAGCATATTCTGCCATCAAAAACCTGTTTTCGATCAGGTTAATACCCTGGATAGATTGGAGAGGAATTTAATTCTCATGTTTGGTGTTAGACAGGTTATGTCTCTCTTCATCTATTGCTCTGAATATTGAAATATCATGGCAATGGATGTTGACAAGACTGATGAATGAAGGATTCCACTCTACCAAATGAGAAATGTTTTGTAAGTCTGTTACTGGGTGCCAAATTGTTGTCCAAGAAAATCCTGGTCACGTCATTATTCGTGCTCCCAGATTCAGGAATACAGACATTTTGTCAAAGTGCTCTCATGTTAGGCTTTTCAGAGAAGTGACCACTACAATATTCATTTATTGTAGGCATCATAGTTCTGTACAACTTGTGATTTCAACAGATTTCAGCTTTGAAGGTTTGTAAAGATGTTTTAAAGATGTCATCTTATTTATCAATCAAATTATAAATCCATAAAAATATAAAAAGAAATATAAAGGGGTAATTTCTCCTCCATACTGAGGACTTTGTCGTGGTGATATTATCAACTATATGATATTCAGAGCATTAATATAGCAGCAAACAACTATTTGATATGGTGTAATGTCTACCAGAGAATGAAGCTGCTCTCCTTCTGTGGGTGTTGAAATCCAAGCTTTTCATTGCTTTGCTTACATGCTTTCTTTGCGCTGTTAGCACCGTTAGCTGCGAGTCGCCGGCTCAGCCGTTGCCATGTTGAGCATTAAGAATCAATGGACATGCTCTCAATTTTGGGTTCAGCACCTGTAAGTAACATTTTGAATGCAGGAGTTTTAAATGCCTCACAGAATTTCCACACTTTGGTGTTGCTACTCTTTAATTTCCTGTCTAAAAGATGTGCAATAGATATCACTTCATTTGATTTTAAACCGTTTTTAATTGTTAATTCATGAATTAGACATTATGCACATAATTATGCAAGGCAAGGCAATTTTATTTGTATAGCACCTTTCAACAACAGGGCAATTCAAAGTGCTTTACATAAAACATTAAAAGCATTGGAGAGAGAAAAAAACATTAAAACAAGCCAATAATAAAATACATTTTAAAATTAAAATAAATTATAATAGAAACAGAAACGTACATCATATTGTTTTATTTAATATGGATATGGTATTTGTTTTATCTGTTAGGTTCATTGTAGACTGAATTGCCTGTCTCGAGGTGCCAGCCCTGAGAGAGGTTGTTACCCCGTCCTGGGTTGACTCTGATCAGCCCAACAGGCTAATCTGTTTCAGATAAGAGATCGTCTCATGCATTCCACTTAAAAGCAGTTAGAACAGGACTGAACTAACTGAACTTCAGCCACAGCAGGGACACAACATAACCATGAAAACATGCAGTCAAACAACATGTGGTGTTAGTGTGAACTGTGACTGTCATGTAATCGGAGCTGGGAGAAGCTGTTGTCGACAAGTAGAGGGGTTATGGGTTTTCCTCAGTAAGAAGCAGGTTTCCTGAGCTCCACACGTGACGGAGAATCTGCCCAGCCGACAGCCAACAAGGTCTGAGTGATGCCCCACTGAAAGAAAATACAGCCAGTAAGTAGCGGACCAAATACAAGGGAGTACTTCAGAGAGAGCTAGAAAGAGAGAAGCATGAAAAGATGAGGTCATACTGCAGCTGGCTGAGCATTCGAGAGACATTTCGATTTTGCAGCTTGTTGAATATCCTCTGCTTTCTCACAGCTCTGCAACCGAATAGATTTTATTTCATTTATGAGAAGCAGGGCAGAGACGGAAAGGTGAAAACCTCCAACTTTGTGAAAATCAAATCTCCCAGCACGACTTTCTTCTTAAAGTGTGCTGAGAGTGATGGAGAGAGCTGGTGCTGCCTTTCAACTGAGTCACTGTAAAAGAAAAACATTTTTGATTCACTGAGCAAGGTACATTAACCATTAAATATGTAATTGTAAAGTTGTATTTGCGCCTCTGGACCCAGGATTATAAGATTCTATCCAACACGTTCACATCGCATCCCTACGCCATCAATTCTAGTTTAGTGTGGCATCAACTTTTACAACATAACATCAACATTTAAGGTATGAAATTAATCCTAGCAGCAGAAAAAAACATGTCCTATGCGATGCATTGCAACATTAAGTTATAAAGAGTTCTGACTCACTATTTCCGTATCCCCATGTTTTCTGATGTAACAAGGCAAGACAGGTTATACTATATAGCACATTTGATTGAATAAACATGGAAATGCATAAAGCAACAAGTAGCATAAATAGAAGAAAATTCAATCCTAACTTAGAATAAATCAAACAGATAAAGATAGGCAATGATTTGAATCTACTTAAAAAGCAATAAACTCCCATTCTCCTTGGAGCAGACAGAAAAAGCATAATAGCTTTGATATTTGTAAGGTGATAACTGTTAAATTCCTAAAAAAGAGTTGGAATATTTTGTTTTCAGACACAAGCCTCCTATTTAAATGCATCAGTAATCACTTTTGACCAGGTGCAATGATTACATTATGCCTCTCAATTAGGTGAAATGTATTTTGATAAAAGTTCACAGAATAACAGTATAATAATAGTTTGACAATATCAAATTGTATCACAACAACTAACATTGCCAAAAAGACTAGGTTCATTTTCAGACCAAAGAGTCTTAGTTTCATGTAAAAGTATCCTTAAGTTGGTGCATGCTGTATATGTGCAGGTGCAACACATTGAATAAAACAACCTGGACAATGCATCAATTCGGAGTAGGACTGTCTTCAGGCTGATTATTAAAATGATGTAAAATATTGCAGAGGCAGAGAGGAAGTGCCGGGACGTTGGCTTACTAATGCGGGCCTTGGGCATAATCCTTTCTGCTGCAGACAGCCTGTCAGCTATATCTTTCAGCCGGAGCTGTTTTTCACAGAGGCTGCCATTGGGAAAAGGCTATAAATGCTCTGACAGAGGAGCACCTTTATTTTATTCTCAAGAGGCTGCACCCGGATGCTGACCACACTGCTGCTGGATAACCTGTCAGCTGTTTAGAGGCAGGGTGGTAGATTTATGTGGGGTGAGCAAAAATTAACATGAAACATTTTAACCCTTGAGTGGTGTTCTCAGCATTGTTCGCGGGTCTGGTGGACCCACTGCATTATTGGCTGGTAAAATCAATACAGCCATAAGAAAATATGCAAAAATACTTTATCTCAATTACAACCAAGATTGCATATACGGCGAATATTTGCCATTCATATTTATAAATGCATGTGCAAATATATATATATATGAGTGGAATAAACTGTGTTTATCTTGAAGAAATATAAATGACAAAATAAACTGACAGAAATTGTTTATCCATGACATCAGATTGTTTAATAACACATTATCATATATTACGTTGAAACTGTTCTGACAATTTCTTGAAAAACTTTGAGAAAACCAGTCATTAAAATATTATTGTGACAAATAGTCTCATCTAATGAGCTACTCAATTCATTGAGCCACATCACTGATTTAGATTTTCTGTCATTGAATTCAAAGTACATTTGAACAAATGGAAAAATAAAATAATATTAAATCATTAATAAAAAAGTATTTGCCTTGAAGGAAAAATGTTTTTTTATGGATTAAAAAAACCAATCTGGTTTTGTCAGGCCAATTCATGAAAAAATAATTTGATTCACTTTCATACTTTCATTCAGTTTTTCATTTTTAATTAGTTTTGCTCTTTTAAGAAATCCATTGATTTATATGACTCCATGTTTGTCAGGTGAGGGGTCGATGTCATGAGGAAAAGAACAAGTTCACTATTTGACAATCAGGTCAGGACTTCAGCTTTGAAAGCAAAACAGTATGAAAGTACTGATATCAGCAGGTCAGAAAAACAATTCAATTCTATTTCATTTCTAAAGCATCCAAATCACAAATTTTACTTTATAATCTGTATCTGATAAGACATTTTCCTCATATAGATTACCTGAAACCATTTGCAAATGAAATGCTGATTCAAACACAGCTATTGTTACATAATAACAATAATTATGTCATTTATGGGGGCTGTTTTTCCTCAAAGAGTACTTTCCCTTAAATCAGTTCATAATCATTTTATTTTCATAGGACGTTAAATTCAGGACTTTTACTCCTAATTGAGTATTTTTATATTAACTGAAGTATAAAGAATTTCAATACTTCTACCACCACTGGTTGAAAGTGACTGTGTATCTTCTGGAAACAATGAGAACATTTCTGGTATTTTATGTAAGAAAGCAAGTTCAAACTATTTTCATCAGTATAATGCAAAATATAAGATTTACTTCACCTCCCTTTTCTCTGTTTTCTCTCTTCTTCTCTTATGGATCTCTCTTAGGATCTTATTTTATCTTAAATATTTAAGTGCACATTTCAGGTACTTTTTACTCCATCATATTTATTTGACGGCTTCTTTTTTACAAATATAGATATTTGCGCACAAAACACCCAAAACTGAAACTATTAGTGCATTAAATCAATGACACTCGACTACATCTTCTAAAGTTAGTATTTTCCAGATGATTTACTGCCATCAGGAATCTAATCAGTGCTCAGCTTAATATTGCTTTTATTTAAACATATCATAGCGTTTGACTGGACTCCGCTGTGGATCAGTCCATAGCAGAGCTCAGCTGCAAATCTTTATTGCAGTCATGTCCTACGACAGGAACTCTGAGGATCCATCACAGCAGAGCAGGATCTTTACTTCCCCACTCTAAATGCATAATCAGTATTCAGCCCAGTCACTGTGATCATTTTCACTTCTTCCGTGTCTATAACTCCTCCCAAATTCACACCATAATGAACCTTTACATATATAACTCCACACAAAGAAGCCCTTTACAAAGTGTCTAGATCACACTGAATAGTGAGGTCAAGTGGACGACAACATTCTGGTTCACATTAGGTCAAAGCTGAGACGTTTCACACAGTAATCTGAAATGCCTTTTTATTGGTATTAAGTGGTGTTTACATTTGAAAATGAAATCTGATGAATACTCCGCTTGTCATGCGTTTGGAAGAATTCAGCTAAATCAGCAGGGAGATACTGAGACTGATGATGAATTCATCGTCATCATTTTTGAAGACTGAGTTCATCATGCAGAAACATACTCATTCAATGTTCGCATTGAATTTCATAACATAGAGCAGAGTGGTTATTAATCATTAAACTTCTTTAAGTTAAACTTGGTCAACTACTTTAAAGGCCAATACAAAGTCAGATTATGGATTTTGTCAAGATTTAATGCCAATAGAATATCATTATCAGGTGAAGCTGTAGCCTATTATGAAACTAGAAATTACTCTGGTGTTACATTAAAAACATTATAGGGAACAAGTGAACTGAGACAAAAGAAAATGGAAATGTTTAGTAGATAAACTCTGAAGTTTCGCCTATTGGCCACTTGGGGGCAGACATGGTGACCGCACGCGTAAGAGTGGGTGAAGAAATGAAAGCGATGAGTGAGGAGTTTTCTCTCTGTGTGGGTGTTTCCCGATTGATACATGATACATGTCCTTACATGAAATCAAGATGAACAGCATTAGCGGTAATGAGTATAAATAGATCGCTATCCACAGTAAGCGGTTCTATGGTGTAATGGTTAGCACTCTGGACTCTGAATCCAGCGATCCGAGTTCAAATCTCGGTAGGACCTTGGTTTTCACGCTCGATAATTACACATCTAGAAATGATGTACTGTTTATGGAACAGGATAGGCGCTAAAATAAAGAATAACTGTTTACAGACTATCCTAAGTAACATATATTTCTGGCTCCCAAAAGTGAAACTTCTGCCAACCAAAAGTGAAACAAGTAATGCTGAAATACAAGTACATAATACAGTGTTCACACACCAGTCCACAGTCATCGGTGTCTTACTAAAGTTCAATGAAAAATATTTAAATAACAATCATGGAAACTGGAGCTTGAAGAATGACTCCCTTTGTTTTACAAGGCTACACTTGAAGGCAACAGGGACACTTTATTTTATGAATTATATTAGCTTGATCTGGTATGTAAATGTTGACCCCTGGCTTTAACAACAACACATTCTCTCACAAGCTTTATCATGTTGTTGTGCTAATGATCTGTAAGCACTCAAACACCTGATGCCTGACCGTCGCCTTAACATACTACTCTTAAAGTTGATAACAGAACACATAAATAAATGTTAAAAGTCACCGCCCTGAAGGTGGCGTGACTTCCACGACATATTATCGCCGCTGTGTTGAGCTTTTTGTATTTTCTGATATACATAATCTTCCGTTCTTCCAGCCCTATTAAAGTTAATTTAAAGACATTTAAAAAAAAAATGCTTGATTCCACTTGACGATGTAAATGACCATCAACAATTCAGCTCAGACCATCAATGGAGCAGTCCATTAGCAGGTAATTGCATCTGTATTTTTCAGCAGGGATATTGGAAGAATTCAGCTAAATCAGCAGGGAGATACTGAGACTGATGATGAATTCACAGGGTGGTCATCATTTTTGAAGACTGAGTTCATCATGCAGAAACATACTCATTCAATGTTCGCATTGAATTTCAGTCAGAAATATTTCATAACATAGAGCAGAGTGGTTATTAATCATTAAACGTCTTTAAGTTAAACTTGGTCAACTACTTCAAAGGCCAATACAAAGTCAGATTATGGATTTTGTCAAGATTTAATGCCAATAGAATATCATTATCAGGTGAAGCTGTAGCCTATTATGAAACTAGAAATTACTCTGGTGTTACATTAAAAACATTATAGGGAACAAGTGAACTGAGACAAAAGAAAATGGAAATGGTTTAGTAGATAAAGTCTGAAGTTTCGCCTATTGGCCACTTGGGGGCAGACATGGTGACCGCACGCGTAAGAGTGGGTGAAGAAATGAAAGCGATGACAAGTGAGGAGTTTTCTCTCTGTGTTTCCCGATTGATACATGATACATGTCCTTACATGAAATCAAGATGAACAGCATTAGCGGTAATGAGTATAAATAGATCGTTTTTTCACAGTAAGCGGTTCTATGGTGTAATGGTTAGCACTCTGGACTCTGAATCCAGCGATCCGAGTTCAAATCTCGGTAGGACCTTGGTTTTCACGCTCGATAATTACACATCTAGAAATGATGTGCTGTTTATGGAACAGGATAGGCGCTAAAATAAAGAACAACTGTTTACGGACTATCCTAAGTAACATATATTTCTGGCTCCCAAAAGTGAAATTTCTGCCAACCAAAAGTGAAACAAGTAATGCTGAAATACAAGTACATAATACAGTGTTCACACACCAGTCCACAGTCAACTGCGGTCAAGCCAGCCGACACTTAATCTCCGTTGTCAAGCCAGCCGACACTAAAATGGAAGTGCCCCCATATACTCACATTGACGGTAGACGCATGCAGATTGCCCAGATCGGGAGCGAGCGTCGATCTTTACAAAGTTAGCGGAAGGAACCAAGAGCGACAACTTCCGGTTTCAAAATAAAAGCTAAACAAATCGTATATTAAAAGAAGCAAATAACAACTTCCGGTTTCAAAATGAAGCCAAACAAACTTTATAAGAAGCAAATATATTTTTATATATGAATTTGAGTTTTTATTCACATTAACTACAAATGTGGTATATTACAAAGTAAATGTCCTACATTTGTACAGAATACGTTGATTTATCAATGTCTGGGGTGCTATAAAAACACCTTTGTCAATAATTCCAGAATGACACTGATATATTTGTATTGAGGACATCTCTGACTACATACACACTGAAAATCAAGCATTTTTACTGTACCAATTAAGAGAAATTACAAAATAAATGTCCTACATTTAACGAAAAATAAGTTAAATTATGAATATTTGAGGTGCTATAAGAATACTTTTCTCAATAATTCCAGAATGACACTGATTGATTTGTGTTGAGGACATCTGTGGCTGGCTTGGCCGCAGTTGACTGTGGACTGGTGTGTGAACACTGTATTATGTAGGCTACTTGTATTTCAGCATTACTTGTTTCACTTTTAGTTGGCAGAAGTTTCACTTTTGGGAGCCAGAAATATATGTTACTTAGGATAGTCCGTAAAGAGTTGTTCTTTATTATAGCGCCTATCCTGTTCCATAAACATCATTTCTAGATGTGTAATTAACGAGCGTGAAAACCAAGGTCCTACCGAGATTTGAACTCGGATCGCTGGATTCAGAGTCCAGAGTGCTAACCATTACACCATAGAACCGCTTATTGTCGACAGCGATCTATTTATACTCATTACCGCTCATGCTGTTCATCTTGATTTCATGTAAGGAGTTGTCGCTCTTGGTTCCTTCCGCTAACTTTGTAAAGTTCGACGCTCGCTCCCGATCTGGGCAATCTGCATGCGTCTACCGTCAATGTGAGTATATGGGGGCACTTCCATTTTAGTGTTGGCTGGCTTGACAACGGAGATTTAAGTGTCGGCTGGCTTGACCGCAGTCACAGTCATCGGTGTCTTACTAAAGTTCAATGGAAAAATATTTAAATAACAATCATGGAAACTGGAGCTTGAAGAATGACTCCCTTTGTTTTACAAGGCTACACTTGAAGGCAACAGGGACACTTTATTTTATGAATTATATTAGCTTGATCTTGTATGTAAATGTTGACCCTTGACTTTAACGACAACACATTCTCTCACAAGCTTTATCATGTTGTTGTGCTAATGATCTGTAAGCACTCAAACACCTGATGCCTGACCGTCGCCTTAACATACTACTCTTAAAGTTGATAACAGAACACGTAAATAAATGCTAAAAGTCACCGCCCTGAAGGTGGCGTGACTTCCACGACATATCATCGCCGCTGTGTTGAGCTTTTTGTATTTTCTGATATACATAATCTTCCGTTCTTCCAGCCCTATTAAAGTTAATTTAAAGACATTTAAAAAAAAATGCTTGATTCCACTTGACGATGTAAATGACCATCAACAATTCAGCTCAGACCATCAATGGAGCAGTCCATTAGCAGGTAATTGCATCTGTATTTTTCAGCAGGGATATTGGAAGAATTCAGCTAAATCAGCAGGGAGATACTGAGACTGATGATGAATTCACAGGGTGGTCATCATTTTTGAAGACTGAGTTCATCATGCAGAAACATACTCATTCAATGTTCGCATTGAATTTCAGTCAGAAATATTTCATAACATAGAGCAGAGTGGTTATTAATCATTAAACTTCTTAAAGTTAAACTTGGTCAATTTAAAGGCCAATACAAAGTCAGATTATGGATTTTGTCAAGATTTAATGCCAATAGAATATCATTATCAGGTGAAGCTGTAGCCTATTATGAAACTAGAAATGACTCTGGTGTTACATTAAAAACATTATAGGGAACAAGTGAACTGAGACAAAAGAAAATGGAAATGTTTAGTAGATAAACTCTGAAGTTTCGCCTATTGGCCACTTGGGGGCAGACA
The DNA here is from genome assembly GCF_963514095.1 of Eutrigla gurnardus. NCBI lineage: Eukaryota > Metazoa > Chordata > Actinopteri > Perciformes > Triglidae > Eutrigla > Eutrigla gurnardus. The sequence goes on along the minus strand of NC_139923.1, from coordinate 10,068,611 downwards.
TGGTGACCGCACGCGAAGAGTGGGTGAAGAAATGAAAGCGATGACAAGTGAGGAGTTTTCTCTCTGTGTGGGTGTTTCCCGATTGATACATGATACATGTCCTTACATGAAATCAAGATGAACAGCATGAGCGGTAATGAGTATAAATAGATCGCTTCCTACAATAAGCGGTTCTATGGTGTAATGGTTAGCACTCTGGACTCTGAATCCAGCGATCCGAGTTCAAATCTCGGTAGGACCTTGGTTTTCACGCTCGATGATTACACATCTAGAAATGATGTTTATGGAACAGGATAGGCGCTAAAATAAAGAACAACTGTTTACGGACTATCCTAAGTAACATATATTCCTGGCTCCCAAAAGTGAAACTTCTGCCAACTAAAAGTGAAACAAGTAATGCTGAAATACAAGTACATAATACAGTGTTCACACACCAGTCCACAGTCAACACTGATCATCGGTGTCTTACTAAAGTCTACCTGAAAAATATTTAAATAACAATCATGGAAACTGGAGCTTGAAGAATGACTCCCTTTGTTTTACAAGGCTACACTTGAAGGCAACAGGGACACTTTATTTTATGAATTATATTAGCTTGATCTTGTATGTAAATGTTGACCCCTGGCTTTAACGACAACACATTCTCTCACAAGCTTTATCATGTTGTTGTGCTAATGATCTGTAAGCACTCAAACACCTGATGCCTGACCGTCGCCTTTACATACTACTCTTAAAGTTGATAACAGAACACATAAATAAATGCTAAAAGTCACCGCCCTGAAGGTGGCATGACTTCCACGACATATCATCGCCGCTGTGTTGAGCTTTTTGTATTTTCTGATATACATAATCTTCAGTTCTTCCAGCCCTATTAGAGTTAATTTAAAGACATTTAAAAAAAATGCTTGATTCCACTTGACGATGTAAATGACCATCAACAATTCAGCTCACACCATCAATGGAGCAGTCCATTAGCAGGTAATTGCATCTGTATTTTCCAGCAGGGATATTGACTAAATCTCTGGCTATAATTCATAGCGCCCTTATGAATCGTAACTAACGACAGGCTGTCTCACAACTCAAAGGTGACGGATTGTGTTTACATAAAGACAGGCCAAAGTAAAGCTGTCACAGAAATGATTTCAAATCTCAAAATAAGCCTCAACCCACAATTCTTCTTCTCTTTTTCAATCCAACCCCTGACTATCCAAAACATGCTGTTCCTGTGAAAACGCATTGCCTCTGTCACATTAAAGGAGGTACCGACATGTTCAGATTTCCCTGTTGAGCTGAGATCTACTCCTTCTCTTTGTAATCCAAATAGGCTGTTGCCATGGAGGCTGTTTCCCCCTTTTGACAGCAGATGTATTGTGGGTATTGACAAGCCTTCATCACAGAAACTGACTGGTTTTGATCTATAGCTCGGTGTTTCTGCAGATGCTATAATACAGTAACCAATGCAGAATAGTTTGCAGGTAATAGAGGAAGATAATGACTGACCATAACATCAATCGCTTTATAATCTGTCTTTAAAAAATCTGCCCATGAAACCGTTTTTCTGGCTGTTCAATATGGACATTAAGTGATGGCTTATTAACCTGACTCCAGTGTAAGTGATGGGAGACACAATCCTTATTTGGTGCTAAAAATGTATTAAAGCATTTATCTGTAGTTAATAAAAGGCTTTAACAGTCAGAGTAAGAGAGTACACAATGATTCATCCAACTTTTCAGTTAAGAATATTAGTATCTGCCAGTAGCATGAAATCAGATTTTAGTTGCAAAAATATTTGTTGTTAGATCATAAAACAAGTTAGTGATCTTGTCAAGAAAGTGAATGCAGCTACACATAAAAAAACACTGTTCCTTGAGGCTTTATTGAATGTGTTTATGTGTTTATCCAGACAACACTGTCCTAGTTGGAGACTCTGCTGAATATATGACCTGGCTCCCCTCACAAACCCATTTATAGTATTTACAGCAATGGTGCAATCATAAAAGTAATCTTTGAACGTCTTAAATGAAGAAGGTGCTCCATATGATGGAACGTTGGACCTGTCCAGCATCGTGTCTCTCTTCTAATTTGGAGTATTTAGGTTTCTCAACTCAAATATAACAAAGTAACCATGCGAAATGTGATGAATCATTCATATTCCACTTTCTTGTTATTCAATGTTAGTAGCCTACCTCAACATCATTTCTGTCATGTGGATTTCATTGACATCAAAGATGACACAGCAACACCTTCGATCCTCTGCTATACAAATATGCTTATTTTAATATTCTAACATAACTGTATGTCTTGGTGATCACCACACAAGGGCAGTAGAGGGCAAGAAAATAGCCATGATGTCTCTGGCCGCAGACGCCGCTGCTTTTCTGCACCAATTCAGCCTTTCCAACCATAACCATGAGGTCACGTTTAAGCGAAACACTTCATTGGTTAATCATTTGACAGAAAATCTATCTGCAACTATTTTCATAGTTGAATACGTTTTTTTCTTTCATCCAAAGATTAACCCAAAAGTTAACTGTTTTTGTCTTTGTCACAGATGATATCAATTAAATATCTTTGGGTTTAAAGTGTTGATCGGACAAAAAAGCCTTGACGTCACCTTGACGACTGGGAAATTATACAAGGTATTACTAACATTATATTGACAATGAATAAATACATCGACGATGAATTTAAGTTGCAGCCCAATACTGTAAATAGCTTACCTACATCTTCTTGTCCAAAGAAATATCACTCAACGGGTTATCTGGCAGCATAAATACATTTATGAAATTCATATCATACTGGATTTTTTGTTGCGAGCAGGTATTCAGTATTTCCGGTCAAAAACTTCTCTATTCCAGTGCAGTATACATTTGTAAATCTGACCAAACATTTCCTCACAGCCACATACGTGCTTCTCTGTCACAGCCGCCAGCAGAGTCACCAGTGACGTAGGCGAGGGTTGTAATCAGTCACGTGAGCCGCGCAGGTCAGGATAAAGCGCTTCTCGGGACTACACGGGCTATTCGGATTCACCATCCTACTGTGAATTAGATATTTTTTGATTTAGCCTGAGATAAATAAAAATAATAATAAATAGCCGAAGCAAACACCGAGGAATAATATTTCTCATCAACAGAAACCCGGCTTTGGTTTCGACGTTATTCGGCAGATCATCTTTTCAATCGCGATGTGAGTAGATTCGTCTTCTATTGAGAATAAAAACAAACGACGCCCACACACCCAATCTTTGTAATTCTGCTGTTTTAATATGCTTATTTGACAAAATGCTGTGATCTTTTTTATGATTATGTGTGTTCGCGTGCAAACGGCATCCTTTGGTTTATTAGTTTGATGGATGGTTGAAGGTAAACATGTTATATTATTGCCGTGTAGCTTCATGCATTACAATCATTTAAAGCATCCCAGTCTGTGTGTGATTCACTATATTTCCAGTGCCGTCCATGGAATCTTATTTTATTGCATTGCGTTTTGCTCCATAAGATGGCTTCTTGTGATGTGGGCATAAGAGGAAAGCCCTTCTGTAGTATCGTGGTCGCCATGGTCAGTTGTGTTTTTCAAAGGACTAAACGCTGGCTTTGCGGGAGCTGCACGACATGCACGCTTTGCAAGCTTATCACGCAGGGTTCGTTGGCTCCAGCACAGAGTGTAATTCTCCTTCATCGTTATGCTGTATTTATCTTGGGCGTGTGTGGTTTCCTCATCAAGCAGCCAGGGTCCCCCCTGTCAAACATAAGGAATGCAAATGGCTGATGAGGGTGAGGGTTGTCTTCATGGCTAAGAGGGAACAGATGCTGAGTGAAATGTTGTGGTGTTTCCCTCCCCAGATCAGATTGCCCATCCTCCCTGCCCTCCTGCTGTTAACACAGCCCTCTAATCCCTGCACAGCCCGAGTCTGACTGTCCGGCAGTATGCCTTGGTCTCTTGGGCCATCATTTCAGAAATGCTGGTGCTCAAAGCAAAAGTCAAAAGGCCTTTTTTTCTCAGCACAAAATCACATGTAGTGTTCAAAGGTTTCATGTCAAAATCTATCTTAAATGTAGAAAAATAAATGTTCCTTCCATGAATTACCAAAGACAAGACAGGGGGTAATCTAATTCAATCTTTAAATATCTTATCTTAGCATGTTTTATTATTTGTTTTGATTTTTTCAAATGATTTTCCTTTCTTATTTTAGATCTTAGTCAAGACGACATTTCCCTAGATATCACATAAGTCAAGGAAAGGGATTTAAAGTGATTAACTGTTTAGACATGTAATAATGGTGCAACCACAAAAGGCATATTAAAAGGCAATCGTTTAAATGAAGCACTGGAACAAGCAGGATATGAAGTGTGATGTTTTTATTTTATTTAACCTTTATTTAACCAATTCTCATTAACAATGACGACCTGGCCAAGAAGCAGCAAATCTTCTCAAATCGTGTGGGAGAAATCAAAGTTTGTGGCTCCTTCAAGGTGGAATTAAAATATTGGGAACATGGGTCAAGTGGTAAACAAATTACTGCAAAACTGACTCGTTGGAGTTGACTCATAAAAAACAATAAAGGACATGAATAGGGAAGTTGGCTGGTTAACTGACAAGAAGAGGAAATCCGCTGTATCCTTATTTGTGCTGCTCTTATGAAGAAAAATGTGGTCAAAGAAAAGATTGCAATTTCTGGAGAGACCGTCGGTGACTCACTTCCAGTCCTGAGGTAACACCGGATTGCCTGCAATGACAGCAGGAAGAGAAAATCTTGTAGAAAAAGAAATATAAAGTCTGTTCAAGTCAGACTTATTTTCAGCTTTTTGACACTGAAGCAGGATTTTAGAAGTGTTTCTAGATTGATGGCCTAAAAAACACAAAAAGATGCGATACTGTGTACAAACCAAACAAAAGTACAACACGTGATGGCAAAAGGATATCTCTAATGTAGAGCAGACGTTACGCACCATCAGCCGTAGACGTTAATGGAAAACAAAGCCAAACTTAATGCGGCTTGTTCACTGAGAGGTGAGATGAGTTGGAATAACTTCAAATTTAATACAACAAAAAGACCAATAACAAGGGATACACATGTTCTATCCATTTTCACATTCAGGGCACATGTGTTATATAATATAAAATGTTATTCTCAGGCTGTCTCAGAGACGTCTTTCTGAGCAGAACCTGTGGTAACGCCAGTCATTAGTCCACTTGTATTTAACCAGAACAATGTTCCTGGCTCGCTTCTGCATCAGAGTGAGACATGCTCTGTCTTTCATTTTGCCGTTCAGTTTTAATGCTGTTGCCATGGCGAGGATTACGTATAATTTAAGGCCTCTGTGTCCTGTTGAGGGGGAGGAACAGACACGGTGGAGGATGTCGTCGTAGTTAGAACTGCAGATTACATCTATATTTAATCCTGAACCTTCAAAGTATCATACGACACATCTGCCATGTCATCAGCTGCATAGCAGCATTCCTGTGATGCCACCTGAGAGCAGGTGAGCTACAGAACAGAAACATGTTGGCCTTATCTCCTTAAAATAAATTGAATGGGTTGTAAACCCAGATCACAAGGAAAATATGCATCTTGATTTTCATCCTTAATCACTGTTTGAGAGATGTTGTATACAAACCCCATTTACAGAGAAGTTGGGTCGTTTCCAAATGCAATGAAAACTTTCTAAAAGCATTTCATAAACTATCCATACTTTTCTTGGGGGTTTTATTTACAGACATTATCTGCTGTCAAAATAAAGCTTGATTTTGTCGACAAATCTGTAGAGAAAGTTCATTCTTTTTCTGGTACTCTGCTAGAAAAAAAATGTTTGTGCCACTTGTCAAAGGATTAGCAGTAACAGTTAAATCATGTGAAATGTGTCAATACCTGAGACTTTCTGTTTTTTCATCAATCGTTATAACAAGTCATAAACATTCATCTCAACACAACTCAATCGTTTTTGAAAACCAGAGTGAAGCAACAATGAACTAAAAAACCTTGCGTGATGTAGCTCTACATATTTTACCATTTAATAAAATCCAATATTGAAGGAGATCAGAAAATCTCTTGTTGCAGAGTCATCTGGTTGACCCTCAAGGCTCAACATTGCGGAGCACAAATAACTCTCATCAAAACAGCCTTCAACTAATCAGGGGAAACACTCATACACACATGCAGGCCAAAGCACTGCACGACCATAAACAAGCTGATGAGTCATAGTGTGAAAGGATGTCTCTTACTGATGTGCAGAGCAAACCAGCTTGTTAAAAGGGAAATATGGTCATTTGTTTTTGGTGGTCCTCTGGTTTCTGGTAGGCTCACATATGGGTTTGCTGCTATATTATCCTCTGTTTTCACGTTAGTGGGGACTTTCACACCATATGCCGGTAATCAGCCCTGAGCTTTCTGTCCCACCACACAGCCCACAGCTCCATTAGCTCTCAAAGTCGTGGCAGCCAAAGTCCTAAGTGGGTGAGATATGGTCAAAGCTTCCTGCGTGCCATGGTTCCTAGCGGTGACGCATCCAGCACAGAGCAAGGGGAATAACTTTGTGTTCACTCCTTTGCATCCAAGCGGGGTAAATAATAGGCAGCTGTTTATCAGTTTGCTAGTGAGTGTGGAGGAACTGCTGAGAGAGATAAAGCAGGCTCTTCAGCTGAAGCACAATAAGCCGGCCCAGCGATGAGAGGGCTTCCAGGGCTTTGTGTCAATAACAAGCTGACTCACATGCGCTGGCATTATTCCTTTCTTCATCGCAACATTGGTGAGATCAGAATATAGGTTTCCTGAATATCACTTCACTGGCAGCTCAGAAAATACATTTCACCGCACATCTGTACAACATCTCTTCATTTCCCAATGCTCAGTTACAGTTTTGGTACTTTTCATTCCAGCATATTTTTCTTTCTTTTTCTTTTTTTCCCCACAAAGGCATGCGTTTTATTTTACATAATCGGTCATGGCATATAGCAAGGTCATTGGTCGAAAGCCCTCCCATGTTTCTAGTTGAAATATGGTGTTTTTGCAGACAGGAATGCACCCTGAATGCTTCCAGATGCTCTCCTTATATTCTGTTGTTTGTTCAATATAGTATGCATTTGCAATGTAGCTAATGTCTATTTTACAAACTGCATGGCATGCAGCGGCGAGACAATTAACACGCTGCTCTAAGAGAGTAATTATAAAGGTGATTCTGACTTAGCCAGTTTCCTGCTCCACTTTCTGGTGTTTGGACAAGACTAGTCAGCGATATGATTTAAATGCATAATAGAAGCTTTTTCACCGTTCTCTCCTTCTCTATTTTTCAGCCCACAGTTTGGGAATGGGAAATGATGGAGGATAAAGGGCCCCGTGTAGCCGACTACTTTGTGGTTGCTGGCCTCACTGACTCGTCCAAGCCTCTGGAGGAGGAGCTTCACTTCGACGACGCCGGCCCCAACTCTGTGAAACCAAAAGCCCCCATCACTGACGTAGCTGTTGTGATCCGCTCCCTGGGTGAAGAGGTACCCCCGGGCTTCACCTGTGTTGAAAGCACCCCCTCAGGCCTCTCTGCAGAGCTCAATGGAGCCAGCCTCAGGGGCCCGCAGATATTCTTGTGCTTCAAGCGAGGCAGAGATAAGCCTCCACTGACAGATCTTGGGTAAGCAGTAATCCTCAGTCACTGACCCTTCACTCAACCCCACACCACTAATCACTTCTCTGCATTGGGTCAATCTGCTCTTAAACACATCCTCTAGTCTGACATCTTTTTGATGGATATGCTGTCAAACCGCTTTAGTTGTTTTTTCCTTACTACCTTGTTTGGAAAGGATCCTAGAACGTCTAAAATGTGTTTCAGGGTTCTGTATGAGTGGAAAGAGAAGCTGAAACCTGGATGTCACATCGTCCAGACCACGCCCTCAGGTCGCCCTGCCAACATCAGCAGCTCGTCATCACAGCGCATCTACATCACTTACCGCCGCGCGCCGAAGAGCCAGCCCCACACCTCGCTGGCTGTCACCGATGTCTGCATCATCATCCCCGCCAAGGGGGAGACGCCTCCTCACACCTTCTGCAAGGTGGACAAGAACCTCAACAGCAGCATGGTGGGACAGAGCTGAGATCACGGTCATATCACTAACGTGCCTGTGTGAATAATGCTGGTTTTGATTGATCTGTGATGTATTTTCTCTTATTCCAGTGGGGATCCTCAGTCTACGTCTGTTATAAGAAGTCTCTGGCTAAAGCAGACACAATCGCATACAAAGCAGGTAAAGAGGCGCGAGCTAAAGCTGATTCAAAACTGAGGAGTTGACACATTTATTCAGGCCTGTAAAAATAAAGGACTGTGTTTGACTGTGGTGTGTGTATTTGTGTCCAGGTCTGCTGTGTAGGTACCCTGAAGAGGACTACGAGTCCTTCCCACTGCCTGAGTCCGTGCCTATGTTCTGTCTGCCCATGGGGGCAACGGTCGAGTGCTGGCCAGCGCACACCAAACACTCCCTGCCTGTTTTTTCCACATTTGTACTGACGGGTGCCTCCGGAGAAAAGGTAAAACCTCCACCTTACATTAACGCCACCAATAACCTTCTTTCTTCTACATTTTTAGAATAATTCCTCTTTTTACACAGAAACCTGCAAACATGCATTCTAATTCTACCAAGGAAACCACCACTGTCTTCAGAGTCCTGCTTCATTTCATTTACATCATCATTAATTAAGTTGGCATATGGTTTTCTCCCCTTAATGCATAAATCTTCCCTTAATTGCTTCATTTCTGCCAGTGTCTCCATCTGTATCTCAGTCTCTCTCTGTGTATTAGCATCCCTTATAGAATAGTTTGTCAGTGTTTTAAAGAATACCGGACAGTCTTAATCAGTGTTTCAACTCTGACTAGAATCAAACATGTCTAAAGTCTGTGTTTAGAATACTAATGGTCTTCAAGTCTTTGGAAGCAATGCCTCATAAAAGACTTTTTGCAGCTCGTCTATTGAATAATGGATTGCTCATACACCACATGCTTCAGTGCTCTCTCCTTATTCCCTGCAACCCCTTGTCTTCTGCAGACTAGTCTCCTGGTACGTCATGCCTGGGATGATTTGATTATTTATTTGGGAGGAACAACTTCAAAGGACAATTTATCATTCGAATGATTGCGCTGATTTATTATGATGAAAATTCTCTAGCGACGGTTGCGTCTGTCACGTTTGCATCAAGTCTTCTTTGTGTGCGTACTTGTGCATGTGTTGGATATTTTTTATGTGGATCGCCGGACTTATGCAGCGATCCTTTTCCCTGCAGGTGTACGGAGCGGCCATCCAGTTCTATGAGCCTTACTCGGAGGAGAACCTGTCTGAGCGTCAGCGCTCGCAGCTCGGCCTGCCAAGCACTGATCTCGGAGATGATGGGACCAGGAGTGTTTACAGCAACAAGAGCATCTGTCTGCTCTCCCACTGGCCGTTCTTCCACTCCTTCAGGAGCTTCCTCACGTTCCTTTACCGATACTCCATCTCTGGACCACATGCCCTGCCTATTGAAAAGTTAGCAGCGTTTTCTCACTCGGGTTCAAAGGCCCAGGTTTAGTTTTAGTCATGCCCTCACTGCTTTATTAAGTGATTTATTTTATTTTTTTCACCCACAGGCACATCTCTCACTTCATGCAAAATGTGCCATTCCCCTCCATTCAGAGACCACGCATCCTGGTGCAGGTGAGCTTTAAATGTGATTTTAATGAATGAAGTAATATCGGTTCTGTATGCTTGCATCATTCGGCAACCATTCTTAAGCAGAAATTTCGTCACCAACGTTTGCTTATTTGGGATTTGTTCTTAGGTGAGAACAGAATCTAAGCACATTTGAGTGCAGTCGTGTTTGTGCAAAATGAGTGGTTATTGCTTTTTTTCAATTCTACAGTTAAAGTAAAGTATTTTTTTATCAATTGTTTTATCAATAACTTTTTTAAATAGTTATTTTAATTACAGTGGAATCCGTTTATAGTGATCAGGGTTACAGTGATCAGATGTCGAATCACTTTTATACAAATGCGAAGAAAAATGCAGTCACAAGCCAAATGCCCACTGATGCTCTAACACTCTAACACTCTCCTGTGTGTCTTCCAGCTGTCTCCACATGACAGCCTGATACTCAGCCAGCCGGTGTCCTCTCCGCTACCTCTCAGGTAGAGAAACATCACTCACGTGTCTAATTATAACATGAAGACATACTATATTTACCTCAGTCTTGATCCTGGACCACATTGTTTCATGTGTCTAGTGGTGGAAGCCTCTCCACATTACTGCTGAATCTGGGCCCGAAGAATGCAGCCACTCTGCTGGTGCTGGCCGTCACAGAGCACAAGATCCTGGTTCATTCCCTGCGTCCAGCTGTGCTCACCAGCGTTACAGAGGCTCTTGTGTCTGTAAGTCTTTTGTTCTGTTCCTTTATTTTTTTTTCTCATAATACCATTAAAGAGGGTAGCCTTTAATGTGCTTATAACTACAATGGTGGATGAGGTAAGAGGCAGAGCTACGGAGTCAATGAACAACCCATAATCACATCATAGAAGAAGTATTATGGATGCAACAAGCATTTCCTGTGAAAAATGCAAAGAAATATGCATATGAAGGAAATAAGATGTCTGACTAGTGCACTGTTTAAGTCAACCCTGCAGTGTATTGATCATATTATAATGTAGCGATCCTCCCTTTCAGATGATCTTCCCCTTCCACTGGCCTTGCCCCTACATCCCTCTGTGCCCGTTGGCACTGGCCGGGGTGCTTAGTGCACCGTGCCCTTTCATCGTGGGCGTGGACTCCCGATACTTTGACCTTTATGTGCCCCCCTCTGACATCAGCTGTGTGGACTTGGACACCAACACAATCTCCCAGTAAGTGACCTATGACCTATGCTCTGCGATCGATGGCCACCTTCAACTTTAAGACACACAACGCGTGTTTGTTTAATGTCGGATGGTGGATAAGTTCTTCCCATGGTTATCGGTGTCTGTCAGTTAGAGCCTCTTATGTAACGATACAAGCTGGAATGTGAAATGTTCTTACTGTACATAAATGCATATTTGGGTAACCTTCATCCCACACATCAATTCAAGAGCGATTTTAGAGATTAAATTGTCAGCGCCGATGTCAGTGAATCTGTCTCCCTCCTTATATCTTTTTGCAATGTTCCTTGCCTGTCCTCCCAAGTAATGAAAACCATATGGTGTGCTTTCAGAAAAGATGACAAGAAGGCTTTAACGTGGAAAATCTTGCCCAGGAGAGCCTGTAAACATCTTCTGAATTCCCTGAATAAGCTGTATCAGCAGCTCACTGAGGGTAAGTCTGAGTCATTTTGTGTGGTTTCATGAATAATTAATTTAGGCTACTTGAGCCTGATTAGTCAGCCTGTACAGTACATTTTACAAGAAAACTCATTGGATGCTTGCACTGTTATGTGAAACCAACAATGTTAAGTGCATCTCAGCAGATATTAAGTGTTAGTATTTACCATGATTCCCAGAATGACTTTTGTCCCTTTACTCAAGTGTCAGCATATCAAGTGGCTGAATGTCTTGAGATCTATCTGTCTGCCTCCTAGTATGGATTTTAGTTTTCTTCGGGATGATTAAACATCAAAGCAAAATTAAGTCCAACCTAGAAAGAAACTTCTTCAAACAGATTAACATTTACTGTGTGCTGTGGCTACCACACTACTCTGGATGCAGAAATACAATGATGTTATGTCAGTTTGGCCAGTGAAATAAATGACATTTCAACCATTGCTGTACTTTGTGTTAATTGCTAATTACCAAATGCTAGCATTGTAAAACGAGCAGTACAGCCTCACAGAACCTCTCGCTGTTGTGTTTTTGTCACAGCTGTGTGCTGGTTAAATAGAGTAACTGTTTAAAACTCATTTCTGTCTGCACTGTGTTGTTTTCTTCTTGTCCTCCGATTAATATGTTGTGACTTAATATGTGCTGCAGCTGTGTGGTTTTTAATAAGCAATTAATTAGTTGCTGCCATGCGCTCTTTGGTTTGATACGATGTGCTGTTGTGTGCTGTCAGGTGGTCAGCTGGACCGTGAAGACGTGCAGATGGAGCACACAGTGACCGACAGTGAGCTCAACGGTGGGAAGAGCCTCCACACTCTGGAGCTGGAGATCCAGGAGGCCTTCCTGAGCTTCATGGCGGCCATCCTACGGGGCTACCGTTCCTACCTGCTGCCCATCACCCAAGCCCCCTCGGAGAAGACGACCGATGCCAGCTCCCTCTTCGACATCCAAGGTCCACTTCAGTCTTATTATGCAATGTATATCCTTTCCTCATTATAATGCGTATATGCAGTCACAAAAGCACGCTGACAAGCTATTGTTGCTGTGCCTATGCGTGATTCAGTGCTGTAGTAGATCAGGGGGTTGTGGTCTGAGTACTGCTGCACTCAAAGTGAGGCTAAATCACTGCTGTAATGACTGATGCTTCGGCCTCAGCCTCAGTGGAAATTAAGTTTGGATGACAAATCAGAGAAAACCGCCATGATTAACAGCACAGTGTCCCTGCACATCTGTGTGCTCTTATGCAAGCGGAGCAGCAGAGAACAAATTGTTTCATACCGCAGTTTTCATTTCCTGTAAATGTTGTTAAGTCTGCATGTTAACCCCCACAAATGTTCTGTAACAGCTTGATAAGGGGAATGTATAATCCCATATTAACAACCACTTGTCATGTGTGTTATTACATAATGTGTTTTGTTTCGCAGGCTTCCTGAAGAGCAGGGACCGCTCCCACCAGAGGTTTTACTCCCTCATGACCAAGACTCAAATGTTCAGCCGTTTCATAGAGGAGTGCTCCTTCGTCAGTGATAAAGATGCAAGCCTGGCGTTCTTTGATGAGTGCGTTGATAAGGTGAGCTTTGCAGCTGATCCTGACTGGATTTTCTGTGTCAGAGACCATCCATCAGAAGTGCTGCATCATTCTGCTGCCTAGAAACTCCAATAACAATATTTTGACTGGCCTCCACCCGCTTGGAAAAGAAACAAAGCCGGGGCTTTAGGGAAGATTAATAACACGCTGTCTACTCAATTAAGATGTCTTATTAAGGTCTTGGCTTAATGTGAAGCAGCTAATAAGCAAATAACAGGAACTAATACAAATAAACAAAGAGTAATTAACACTCCATCGTTGCATCGCTTGTTAACATAATGAGTTCAGTCCTTTTAAAGTGCTTCTCTACCTTCTGTTTTTGTTTTTCTCCTGCTGTCTTCTCCTTCTTCACTGATTTCCTGCATTTTGTCTTTTCTGCTGCTCCGTTTGTCGTCATGGCTTCTGCCCGGTAGCTATTCACCACTGGAGGCAAGGTAAGCCACCAGAGCTCGTTTTGTAGTTTAAACCTTTTATGTTTGTGATGGTAAATGCTTTTTCCCTTCTTTTCCCTTGAGCTGTTGTTGAATCAGGTACCCAACTAAAGTGTTTTCCATTGTTCTTAGTGCGTGACTCAGCTCCGAGTGTCTTGTGTGTCTGTACTGAATAAATCAAAGTGAGCGGGGACTAAAAGTGCAGGAGAGGTCTTGAATGTGAGGATGTGCATTAGTTGTCTGTGTGTGTGTCAGCAATCTGCATTATTGAACCAGGTGCCATTAACATGAAGCACACAAAGAGGTTATGCAGAACTGTTAGCGACTGAGGTGACACTGAGACAGTGAGATTATTTATTTGTGCTTGCCTTTCCCTGGGATGACTGTGCACTATCCCAACTCTCTGAAATATACCATTGAAGAATGATGGCGAAACCCTAATTTGTCAAAATGCAATTATTATTCTTGAAATTGCACAGGATGTGGACTCGTCTTGCTCACTGTCAGTCAAACACAAATCCTACAAAAAGAAACCTCTCTGTGCTCGCAAACTTGTGCAATCAGGAAGTTTACATCCTGCGCGAACAGTGGGAGCTCCTGTACGAGCGGTCACTTGCGGTTATTATTGAGAAGTGGAAGCATTGATTCATTCGGCTTCAGTGCTGCTGAAGTTGACAAAGAGTGCGTGATTGAGTAAGACCTCTTCGGTGTAAGAGGAAGGGCAACGAGCTGAGAAGCACTGAGCAGAATCCGAGCGAGGCCAAATAGGTCATTGGGAGTACGTTGACTGAATCATCCACTTGACTGAGTGGAACAAACCCTGTAATGCAGTAGCACAGGGCAGCTATTCGGGCGCTGCCTAATATTCACATTTTTATGAAACTCATGTCAGAGATAAACTGGTAATCGATTCGGATAAGCCAAGTGAAAGCACATCAGAGTAGCAGGCTTTTCATGATCTCCCAGACATGCAAAACAAAGGAGTGCTCTTAGTGTCCGACATGACAGGAAGGCAGTGGAACTGTGCACACCTTTCTCCATAAAACAGATCTGAAGGAAATGTGTCAGTTTCTTATCAAGCACTGCTGCCAAAGATGTACAGTTTAATTTTTTCATGTCCCTAGAGCAACATGGCATCCTTTGTGTCCAGGTCACTGCAGCCTGGATTCATTTAGTCTTGGGGGGGAGGGGTCATAGGATCAAACCCCTGCCCTTTTAGATAACTGGAGTGGGAACATGGGCCATATTCCTGATAGATGGACTCATTAGTGACATCTGTTTGTCCTCACGGACCCTCAGATCTGATCTCAGGGCTCATAGAGGATCAGATGCCCACGAGGCCACAGGCAGCATTAGCATCTAGAGATGCATGTTCATAGCAAAGATAAGGAAGAGTAATGACAAATGTGTTTTTCTCATGAAAACCAGATGGACAGTGAACGGCCAGAGGACACCAGACTGATTGAGCTGGATGAATCCCATCGCAGCGAGCACACGGTCTATATCAACCCCCCAGAGCTGCCTCCACTGCCACAGGGAGAAGAGCATCCTCTGTGCTATAGGTACCTCACTGCAGATCAATAAGCTCTTAATGATGGTATAAAAGAAAGAAACATACCATATACTTATATAGATATAAGTACCACACGTCTAGAGCACACTGCGTCCACACAGTCCAGAAGGAGAAACATAGTGTAAAGTGCCTCTGTTGTTGTAGAACGCGTCACTACTTTATGATTATTTTGAACTAGAACACAGTCCATGTCACTTGACTTGCCAGTGTTTATTTGGAATTGGTGTCTGTTTCAGTTTGTGTGTATATATATGTGTATATATTGTGTATGTATATATACTAAAAATGTATTTCCACAGCTACTCTGGATTCCCTGTGCTGAATGCTGAGCTTCTGGAGCTGCTGGAGGGATCAAATCCTCCGTCTGCAGGCATGGCCTCACGCCACAGCAGCCCAGCCAGCCCTACGGCCATCTTTAGGCGCTCTAAACAGGTCAGCCGTAAGAGTAGTGAGATTTAAGTCTCGGTCTTAGAGGTGAATGATGATGTATTGTTTGAGAAACTATATGAAGACCTTAATTTTCATGATTTTTATGTCTTGTAATAGCTTTTTTTATTATAGATAAACACAAATAAGTTAACTTCATTGTTAGATCTGATCCTTATATCTGTTAAACTCATTGTATTGCTGCACTCTACATATTTTTTTTTATCTCAGGAGATCAAATCAGCTCAACGGATGGCCAAAACCTATTCATCGATGCCCCAGATGTGGTCCAAGTGTCTGCTGCGCCACTGCTATGGCCTTTGGTTCATCTGCCTCCCAGGGTTTGTTGGTAACTGCCACTCAAAGGTGCGGGCTCTGCGTACAGCTTACGATGTGCTGAGGAAGATGCAGGACAAGAAGTTACAGGCTCCAGATGAGGTGGGAAACTGCTAATATCACACTACCATATAGCCAACGTTGTACATATTTACTAGTGTCGATTCATTTTGAAACCCCGGTGTTTTCTCTCCAAGGTGTGTTACCGTGTGCTGCTGCAGCTGTGTGGACAGTATAGCCAGCCAGTCCTGGCTGTCCGGGTGTTGTTTGAGATGAAGAAAGCCGGAGTTCAACCCAACGCCATTACTTATGGATACTACAACAAGGTGTGTGCTCTTTTTATGTCCTCACATATGTACAGGGATGCAAGAAATAAGCTCATCTGATTGTAAATGGAAGTCTGAAGATGTATGACCACATATCCTACGTTCATTGCTCTAGGCGGTATTGGAGAGCACCTGGCCTTCCACCACTAGAGGAGGCTACTTTCTGTGGGGAAAGCTGAGGAACGTGGTCCTCGGCGTGGTCCAGTTCAAGCAGGCGGGGAGGAAACAGCAGACGCCACACAGAGATCCTCAGCTTTCAGGTAACAACACTGATCTCCTGCTATCATTTTTAAAACTGATATCTGTTAGCCTCATTTTCATGTTCATTTTGTCAACTTTATTTTTATTCTATTTTGATATTTTTCATTATATTATTAATAATTCCCCACAGTCAACATTTACGTTTTTAGAAATACACAGGGATGTGAAATGAGATTTATTCATTTAATTTTGTTTCAGAAATGAAAACCCACACTTGTACACTAACAAATGAATCACCCACTTATAAAATCACTGTGATGATGATTGATATTGCCAGTATCAATGCCAATGTCAGTGTGATAACTGACACAGTAACGGTATATCATCCACTACCACACACACTGCCTGCAAATACTTAAACACAAGCCAGTAGTCGTTGTTTTATAAGACTAATCAGGTTGCTTTCTAGAGATTGCATTAAATGTGGTGGTAATTTATTTTCAATTGCACACACATTAAGTAAATGAGAGGCTGAGAGTATATTATCTTACTTACTGTAGTTGGTAATGAAGAGACATGTAAATTAGAACCTGATCCTGTTCCAAGATGTGATCTTGTTCCTTCTTTGAGGCTACTTTCCTGCTCTCACAAGAAGGTTTATGCAAACTCCAGCCTCCTCCAGCACATTCCCATCCATTCTATAATGACACTAATTAAATAGAGGAGGTAGGTTTTCCTCCCCAGCAGTCACAGCACACAGGTTGCTCTTGATGTTAGTCCTTAATCCCCATAACAGCCCAGTTATTACCGAAATGGCTCTTTGTGTGAGGGACTCTAATAACATCACATCAGTTAGATATACTGTAACCTCATTCTTTTTCTTTATTTGTAAAACTTAAGAAAATAGTAATGTGATCATGTTGAGTAGCATGACCCTTAAGTTATTTCAGTAAATCATTCTGGGGGAAGATAACAACTCTTCAACATCATTTTTCATTCAAAGCATCCCTGCATCTTCGCAGTAATAATGATTACAACACTATCCAGGGATTGTTCATACAGAGCTCTTATACCAGCTAAGCTCTGTCGTTTGTTTTCATCATCCTTTCCTTTTTCTGTTACCTGCCTTCAGACGGCAGCGACCTCGACACAGTCAGTCATGGCAGTTTGGACAGCGCTAACGACTCTGCTGAGCGCACTTCCATCGACGCCGACTTCACTAAAATGGACTCCAGTGATGATGGATTTAGTACAGGTAGGCTGCACCGCTCCGCTTCTTTCAACTATTCCACTCTCATCCTTTAATTGTGTCACAGTTGTTCCTCGTTAATTTGATTGAATTCACCGCCTATAGCCACGCCGCATGATTCATAAACCTTCATTTTGCATTCCTCTACTTAAATGTCACCGTAGTCAGTTCAATTGTTTTGATGTCATTGCACATCCTGACAACCACAAAAATAAGTCTCCAGTAAAACCATGTCACCTTTAACTAGTGAGTCTATGAAGTGACAAATAACGTAAATGTAAAGTAGGCATTCATCAGGAGGAGGCACATGCACACCCAGAAACTCTTTGTAGGTGCTGGATAACAGATATAGCATCATGCAAGGATTTCTTTGTAGTTTTGCAAAAAAAAAAATGTAAAATTAGAACAAGTGGAATAGTTGCCTTGGCGACACTGTCAGTTTCTTCTTGTCTTCCTTTTCTCACATTATGACTACAGTACAGTAGATAAATGGGAGTAGAGACATATAGTTGTCCAGCAGCAAGATATTGCTCCTACGCTATCATGGATTTTAATCTCGTGTTTCTTATCCTTCAGAGGACAACAACTAAATAAAGCAGAAATTCTATAAGAATGAAATAAATCACAGCAGAAATGTGTGCTTTTGCCTGCGGTTTGACCTTCTGAATGAAGTTTTCAAAGACTCTTCCTCCTCTGTGGTCCTGCTTGTCTATTCTGGGAGTGTTGCGTGCTGCACGCTGTAGGGAATGTCACCGGGCTCTGTTGAAGAGAAACCCTCAGATCAGTTGTCACTTAGAAAGTAATTGCTTTATAAGAAAAAAATGCTATTTTTTTATCCACTCTTTTTGAAAAAGGAAACCAAGCAAGGTTAAAAAAGAAGAAGAAAAATCTCTTTTTTTGTAACGCCTCTTATGGTTTTCAGGTGGACAGTCAGACCAAGGCTATGATTCGCTATCCAAAGAGGAGGAGAGGATGTGCAGCAGAGAGAGTGACAACACACTGCCAGTAGAAGACAAAGGGCCGATGCAGTCCAGTGAGTTACCTTCTATCTCTAATCTTTGACCATTTGTGCAGAAGGAAAATCACCTCTTACTGGCAGCAAAATGAGCACTGTCTCTTTAAAAGCTGCAGCATCATATGGCAGCGTGGGTGTTTTGTATTCTCCACCCACATGTGCTGCTTTATTTAAATGTTTTTGAGAAATAGATTCTGGGGATAGATGTTAATGTTATGTAAGCAAGTGGGGGTTTTTTTTTGCATGACAGGATTTTTCTTGAATTCTATTGCTAATAACAACCAGCCGTGTCTGATGCAATCCCTGTTCCCACTTTCATGATTAATAGTCCTCACTAACTGGCATGGGAAGTGCTTTAACTGCTGACTTCATGCCTTGGATGACAAGACAGTCGTATTTTAAGAATAACAGCAGTCCCATAAGGAACCATGCAGCTGTCAGCTTTACCCTTCTTCTCCCCACTGTAGTCGCAGAACTCCAGCAATTGATGATTTATTATGTTAAATGTCGATTTTGCACAAATATTGTATAGTAAGAGATTTTAATAATCGACCTAATACTAAAATATATATATTTTTTTTTTAAATCTCAAGCAAATGAGATCGAGGTTCCAATCAGCAGCATCTCTCCTTCTACAAATAAGTGCAAATCAACAGATATCAGTGCAGATTTATTTAACAAGAAGAATATGGAGCAGCTAGTATGATTGTGTATAAAAGCCACAGATCTCAGACTCTTTGGGAGATTAATGTTTTTGTCATGTGTTTTTGTCACAGGCAACTGCAACAGGCTCGTTTCCAGTCCATCTAGTGACGCCTTTCTGTGTGGACCTCTGCCAAAGACAGAGAGGCCAAACTCTCTGGACTTGTCCGGTGGACAAGGAAGTCTTAGGCTCGCCGTCCCACAGCTCGGCTCAACAAAGCATCATCACCCAGCTGCTGACAGACTGCACGGCGTAGAAGAAGAGGAGACGGACATAGATAATCAGAAACCTCTGGTGGAAGGAAGTGTGAGCTGCAGTACTGGGACTGTGAGGAGAACAGGGATTGAGAGGGGGTTTGATCCCCTGTCGCTGTTGGCGACAGATACGGTACCAGAGTGTGATCGAGGTGCCGGCGACACGCCCACAGCCCGCCGTGACCTCGCCGAAGAGATTGAGACATACATGCAGAATGGCAACAGCCCCCTGAGCAGCCGCACGCCTAGTATGGACCAGCAGAACCCATCAAGCCCTTTGTTTCGATCCGCCTCGTCTCCTCACACCTCACCCCGACCCCCCACCCTGCTCCGCTCCAACACCCACCTCCAGCTGCCTGTGAAACCCAAGGAGAGGCTGAGATCGTCGCCGTCTCTTCCTCTGGGCGTCTGTACCAAAGACAGGGAGAGGCCTTCCTCCCTGGTGTCACCCTCCTCACCTACTCCGTCCTCCTCGTCGTTCTCCATGGATTCACTGTTCGCTCCAACTCTGGACATCTTCAAGAGCAGCGTCATATCAGCAGGGAAGGGCGTGGCTGAGAAGGCCAGCCGCTTCTACTCCCGTCTGTCCTCCCAGACTTCTTTAACACAGGTTGGTCCTGCTGCATTTCCCCCCTATATAATATTCCCAATACAACTAATGATAAAAATACCTCCACATTGATTTCTCTCTTCCTCCTCTCCTGCAGGATACAAACTGTGACCGGATAAGTGTGTCCTCACTGACCTCAGGAGAGGCAGACTGCTCCTCGCTGCTTGATAATGACTCCTGTCTGGATCCAGATGGCTTTACCTCCCCCCAGCACGGCAGCGTTTCCCGACTCAGGAGGAGCCCAGTCGTGGGTCATCCCAACCTGGGCAGCCCCAGCAACCCCGACAGAGTGTTCAGACACAACTCCTTCTCGGGTTTGTTATTGTTATTGTTATTATATTGTTGTTATTATAATATTGTTGATATGTGGAATCTTGAAATGATTGCTTGAAATGAAATAAGTGGCAGCCTTTATGAAAGTGCATACAATGTGAAAAAGTCACTACTTTGAAATGCAGGGCTGTATTGGTTCCCTTCTTTGAGGATCTAAATTTAGAGCAAGGCGTAAGAGTGTAAGGCTCGGTAATGGAGAGCGTCGGGCGTTCTGTGTGAAACTAGGCCAGCAGGCATGAGGGTGGATTCAGTGTGTAGGCTTCTCTGCAGCGAGCCACGGGCCCAATGCTAAACATAAACATGTGACCACAAGTGCACATTCCCAGACATGCCAGTGTTAAACACAGATTTGTTATATACCTGCACAGCAAAAATAAATCCACTACACCGTGAATAATTCTTCATTTAATTTTTCCATTCATGCTTTATTTAGTCCAGATATGTATAGCTTTGATTGTTGCTTTTAAATCTTGGCTTTGTCTCGTGTGTCTAATTGTATAATCCTCCTTCGTATGCAGGTGGTTTGGCAATTCCTCCTAAAACCCCTCACACTCCAGATTCCTCCCCCGACACCAGCCGCTTCCAGCATCCTCTCAATTACACCATAGAGGTAAGTTACCCTCATATGAAAAAACCCTTAAAGTCACTCCTTTGTAGACAATCATGATGGAGAGTTACACTACGTCTGCTGCTCTTCCTCGTAGGTGCTGATGTCCAGCTGTTCACTTTGTAAGACGTGTGACTGTCTGGTGTACGATGAGGAGATCATGGCTGGCTGGACAGCAAATGACTCCAACCTCAACAGCACTTGTCCCTTCTGCGGCACAGCTTTCCTGCCTTTCCTCAACGTGGAAATCAAAGACCTGAGACCACAGAGCAGGTAAATGCTCCCGGATCAGTGTGTACACAGTTTTCACATCATTACACAAACCTTACACAAAAATAATTGAGCAAGTGCTTCCATCATTTCATACTGAATTCACTGACAATGAAATCTGGGTGTCTTTGATCTTTTGTGCTGAATTGTCTATTTTCGTAGTAGCTAGCTGTCTGGCACTTTCTCCCAAAGTGCTGCTGACACACATGCATGCACACACACTCAGACGCACCTCTTTAAACAAATCCACTCCGTCTCTCCCCTCAGGTCTTCTAAGGAGAGTAATCCTGTTACAGAGGAGGTCACGTCGGCGGCTCTCCATCCTGAGGCCAAACCGTCGGCGGCAGACTGTCCAGACCCGTCATCTGCAGCTCCCCCGCAGAGTGGCGTGAGCGCTGGGCCGACTCTGGTGACGGTGCCCTACCTGAGCCCTCTGGTTCTGTGGAAGGAGCTGGAGAGCCTGCTGGTAAATGAGGGCGACCAGGCCATCTCCTGCCCGAGTGTCGTCGACCAACACCCCATTGTCTTCTGGAACCTCGTGTGGTACTTCAGAAGGCTGGAGTTGCCGAGTAACCTGCCCGCTCTTATTCTGGCCTCCCAGCACTGCAGCCATGTAGACCAGGTAAACATGCAGGTGTGTAGACTGGCCCATCAACCAGAAAACCACTATATTATCAACTTGATTTTAAAGGAATAGTTTGACATTTTAGATAATACACTTTTTCACCGTGTTGCCTTGAGTTAGATGTGAATATTGTTACCATTCTCTCATGTATTTATGTGTTTTCTTGGTGAGAATGCAACTGAGCATATTTCCCAGAATGTCACATTATTCCCTCAAACCTCCTGTGTGTATGGTTTGATGCCCCCTAGTGGTGGTTTAGAAATAGAAAAAAACACAAAGACAAATTCGCTGTGATTGAACTTTTTTTTACAGTGTAATATGTTTAACCCCTTGCAGACTTCTCAGAGCATTTCATCTGAGGACAGCAAGCAGGTGCTTGTGAGAATTATGTGGGACAACCTGAAGTTGCACAAAGACAAAGTCCAGCCCTGCTACGTCCTGTGGAACACACACTGTAAGTCACTCATGTGTTTGCGGGGTTTAATATATTTTCTAAAGCTGAAATCATGTTCAGAAAATGATTCCAACAGCAAGTTTGATCAAGGTCAGACAGAATTTGTATGTAAATTAAATAATGCATTTGAAGTAACTAGAAAGGCATGCATAATTCAGGCCTCCTATTGCTCATGCAGCCCTTATCAGTGCTTTACTTTCAGAATTGATTTTGAGCGATGGTGATGAATGAGCCTTTGAACAGGGGTGACTTTTATCTCTTGGTCTTTGCAGGTGCAAACTCCCTGGTTCGCTCTGGCCTCTGTGAAGAAGGCCAGCTCTTCACAGTGGAGCTACTGCAGGGTTTTGTGAGGAGCATTAAGAGGAGTGATGTCTATCAGCCCATGAGCCAGATCATCCAGCTGCTGGGGCTCGAGCTGGGTTTTAAACGACAGAGGTGGGGGGATAAAGAGTTTAGTGTAAAGCCACGTGTGAAAGATCATTTGAATGGAAATTATAATTGTTTTCTCTCTCTCTCTCTCTCTCTCTAAAAGGAGTCTCTACCGAGATGTATTGTTCCTCGCTCTGGTGGCTCTGGGAAAGTACAACATTAATATCAGTAAGTCCAGCATGATATCCTTTACTTCCTACTCCTACTGACTTTTGCTCTAGCACCACCGGCACATCAAATTCATTTATCCTGTGAAATATCTATGAAATAAAAAACACAAATTTAAGTACAGAAATGTACGTCCCACTCAGGAAGAATACTGGCTTTATAGACCAACAACCTGCAGAACTAAAATAAGATAACCGTAAACATTATAGAACTGTTCTTTTGCTTTGTCAGATACATGCTTTTATCTTCTCTCTTTACAGATGCTTTTGACCGGGAGTATAAATTGGCATATGATCGCCTCACCCACAGCCAGGTTAAACTGACACACAACTGCGACCGGCCCCCCGGAGCGGGGGTCATGGAGTGCAGGAGGACTTTTGGGGAACCCGGTCTGTAAACTGCTTCTCCTCTTGTGACCCTTTATGTGTTCACTGTAACCACGGTCACTACTGCTCTTGTTTTTGGACTGCTCGTCAGACTCAAGACCAGCTCCCCCCGACTGGAGCACGGAGCTCTAAAGCACAAAGGGAAAATAACACTTAATGTAAAGCAACTGCCATGAGTTTCACTGTTAGAGCTGGGAGGCGTGGAGTGATGGCCTTGTGTTTGTAAATATTTAGAAAAGCCACAGTATTTTCAGTATAGCTACGGTAAAATGTTTGTACAGTTATTACACAGTTTATTTTATGACTTTGTTTCCGTCCAAGCTGTGAGTAAGTGTGTAAATGTAAGTGTCCAAGCGTCCAAATTCACAAGTGGTCCCGGTGACCTTGTTAAGACTGTTGTTGAGTGCGTGTATAATAAGTTCTTGCTTTTAGACATTTGTGTTTTTACAAAGCACTTTGACAAGATGAGCTCTTGCCGTTCATTCTCATTTCCATAATGCAGTGGCCCAGCAGCCTACACTTAAGTGAGTTTTTATTTGGCAGCTGCAGGACTTACTGCCCTGTTTAATATTTCCATGACATGAAAGCAAAGAAATTCCTCCTCATTTGCACCCAAAACACATAGCAGGGCCACGCTCATATGCCTGAATTCACTAAACTAGAATGGTAACATCAAAAAATGATAAAACATAATATCAATTCTTAATCACGGATATAATCATGTGCACAATGTTAATTTGTAAATCTCTTTTTTTTTCTCGGTACAATGTACCAAAAATAACCCAAAAGGGAATAGTACTTGATTGATTTATTTACAGTTTTTTAAGCAATACCTTTTTTAATGTGAGGATTTATGTATTATATGGGACCACTAAGGATAGATTTCCTTAACACGAGTACAATCAAACGACGAGTAGATGAATACAAAATGTTTTCTGTTGGTTTAAGATACATAATTTCTTTATATCAAGAAATGTATTTATTGACACCGTAATGGATTTATGAAAATGTAAAGAGTATTTGATTCTCGTTTTTTTTTGTATGTTTCACTGTATTTGACAACAGTGCAATGTTTAATGTAACATCCAGAGCAAAAAGGGACATTTTAAATCTTTGAACAGATTCTTTGCACTGAGCTTATTAAAAATATGAGTTAGGACAATAGAGCTCTGACCTGCCCTAATTCAAAATCACTTCCAAGTTTGATGGTTCACTGTGTTAATATTGTCTTTCACTTTTATCTGACAAAAACCTGCCAGATTCATAGTCGTAGTGCTCCACAGGTTATTACTGGACTTCACCACAACAACGTTTCATGTTATGATGCTGGATTAGACGAGGCTGTGTGCTTGGAATAAACACCAACATCGCAGTGTGTAAATTGCATTTTAATCACCTTGTAAGTTGTAACAAAAAACACTGATGACCAAAACATAATTGATGTGTACATGTTGTTTACACAATTTGTCAATTTAAACAATGTTTATGGAGTATTATTTATCGTTTGTATAACAGATACTAATTTGTATGATTTTTATATAAAAACAAATCAAATTCTTCCGTGGCTGGATCTATAGTTTGTTTTCATTTATGAATAATCACGTTCCAAACCGTGTGTTACAGCTATGCCTATAAGTCACATATGTGACGTTCTTATAAAAACTGATGTGCATGTCAGAACAGTGAATACAAGCAAGCTCAGGCTCTCTATAATGAATGTTATAAAACAGTTGGCGCACGTGTTACATATACAAAATTCACATTTAGAAACCTTTTCAAAAATGTGCACATATTCTATATTTCTATCGACACTCTGTAGATGCCTTTTGTAACCAGTGAAACAACTTTTACATCCCTGTTAGTGTTCGTTCTTATAGACCTACACTATATCAGACAGTAGTTCTGAATCTCCCGGTAATAAGTTCTAGGACATGTTACACAGTCATGGTCATGAGATCCGTTCATGTTCATCAGTTCTATAGAGTCACACGTTCATATGGAAACAGGACAAATAAGGATGCGATCCTCCAGCATCACGCTAAGCACCAGAAAGATAAAGTAGAGCAGGAACATGGTGGAACCCAGCAGCTTATTCATTCTCCACTTACAGTATGCAATGGAGATGGTGACAAAGAGGAGCATGATAAAGAGCAGCACAATGGCACAGAAAAGCCCGTTGCTGCTGACGGCCACCGGAGCGAAACCGTGGAAGGATGAGTACAGGAGCCATGGCACTGGAAGGCTTTGGAAAGGAGAGACAAAAATGAGGGACCAAAGTTGTTTATTAGCGTTTCTTTTTCGTGACAATCAGCGAATCAGAACTCACCCCACTGTGATGTCAAAGATGTTGCTGCCCACAGAGCTGGACACAGCCATGTCCCCCAGGCCTTTACGAGCCACTATCACACTGGTAATGAGGTCAGGGATGGACGTCCCTGCAGCCAGGATAGTCAGGCCCATTATCTCCTCTGAGATGCCGATGGTCTCACCCACCTACAAGAGCAAGCTCGAGTTCAGAGTTCAGGATAGACGCTGCAGAAATGCAAAATTCCTGCACTTAACGGTTTTCTTTTTTTCATCAGGACTGATTCAGGACACAATCTAATTTTCACTTTCAAAACGTAGGCAAACAATATAATATGTCTAGCTGTTACCACAGCAGCTGACCTGATGGGCCCACCACACCATGAGGTAGGAGAAAACAGCGATCCACATAATGGAGCCCAGGAACGTGACCACAAAGAATTTTCTGGATTTCTGTTGGACAAAGTAAGCGATGTTATAGTAAACCACAGTGTGGGGGGCATTTAAGATACGACAGCAGAGAATCATCCGAGTTGTTACCAGGTTGCGAACATCTGGAACTGTGAGCCACAGAGGGAAGATAATGGGCAGCAGGAAGAGGTAGGTGGCTTGTTTACGTGGTGTGTCGGGCCACTCTAAAGACAGAGGTTCGTCTTCTTTCTCCCCCTCTTCTTCTTCATCCTCCTCATCATCATCTTCATCTTCTTCTTCACTGGACTCATCGCTTTCTTCATCACTGTCATCTTCATCACTGTCAGACCCGCCTGACCCATCATCTCCTGCTGGCACATCTTCCTGAAGTGTTGGGGAAAGAAATGATGATGATGATGATGATGATGATGATGATGATGATGATGATGATGATGATGATGATGATGATGATACATAGAGAGGTATCAAAGACTGTCTTCTGGCTTGTTAATCACCAGGACATGGTTGGAGAGTACCTTCTTGTCCTCTGGTTGCTCCACCTTCTCTGCTCCTGGGGCCGGGGCACCCTCTGGCTCTTTCAACGGCTCACTTTTACTTGCAGCGTCTGCAAAAGGAATCCCAAAACTCTTGTGCATTTCCCTGATTCAGCTATCTAAGAGCACGCCCATGACATTTTATAACCCTTCATGACGGGTGGAGCAATGCAGTGAATGTGTTGTTAGGACTTACGTGATAGTGTTGTTTCTGTAGGCTAGTCCTCCGTTTATATGTTGTTACGCATATGCAATTGGGGTCTTGAATTTTATTTACACTACCCTTTATACACTTCATACTTTACTACTGATCATCCACCTACAGTAACTGAAGACACTAAATGCAAGTTTTCCCATCGGCTGCAACAAATCTTATATAATTCTACTGGAGAATATGTATTATAGACATCTAATCTCTCTGTTGTCACAGAACCTTAACATGCTGAAGTATTTTGGCTTCAGGCTTTTTGCACCGGGAGTAACGAGCAGCTTTCCGACTCTGTTCATGAGCAGACTCTGAAAGCTTAATGAAAGGCGCCTGATGAGTGGATGACCATCACACCTTCCATGTTACCTGCACTTTTGTCTTGACTTTTGCTCTCTGCCGTCCGTCTAGCCACATTATTCAGAGTCTCAGCCTTATCCATAAATTTGCCTATGAACAATCAAACAACCACATGCAAACTTAGAAGAATTGTGCGATGAGTTTCTGAATTATGTGACAATAGCAACAATAAGACAAATAAGCACAGTCACATCATCCACGAGTTGCAAAATACTGGCAGTATCACATCAAATTGCATCATAGTCCTTCCTGCAGCACAGAGCGATTTCATGAGAAGATGAGTGAGTTTATCAAAGGGATTGCACAAAAGGCATTACACAAGATAAGACTAGACAGAATGTTCCTTTTTCATTCCTCTCCATTACACACTATATTGTACCTGAATGCCACTGCTTCTTTGTCATTACTAGCAACATTAAGCATTTTTAAAGGATGCCTTGAGGGGGGAATTTGCTGTTGACCTCAGATTGAATACACCCTCCTCAAGCAAGCTCAAAATGGATAACCAGACTATTCACAGAACATCCATTTGCCTGAATGACAAGCATCGTTGCCATGGCCGCAGGTACCCAAACTGGGACACACTGTCCCATGGTCTTGCTTCAGGCAACTAGAGAACAGTGTGATTGCCATCGCATGACGCATTTATTTTTTCTACAGTAACCTCAGAAACATAACAGGAAAACCACTAGGGAAGCTGCCCAGTATCAGTCTTTTACCACATTGTTTAACCAACAAGTAACAAAACAAAGTCAACAGATTGCCTTTTTGTTATCTAAGCTATTTAATAGAAATATGAACACTTCTTGGTACGTCTCTTACTGATTAGAAAATGTTTAATAACCATAAATAATGTAATAATTATTACGGGTAAACCATTTTTTCTGAGTAATACCATAGTATGTCTATGTGTATCCTAAGAATGTTTTTTATTCACTGTGGGCCTCCAAATGGATCCCTCCATAGACCGAGTTAGGGATTTATCAGCTTGTCAATCTGGACTTGGTGCTGTCTTCATTTGGGACACTTTGCTTTCCATTTTACTATCCACAGACTAAGCCCTTTAAAAGCAGACAATGATCAATCATTATGGCAATAATTGTGGAGATTTGCCACTCACCCTCTCCTATGGGGTCTAATGTGTGGATCATAAGTTGGAAGATGGTGTTTCTCATGGTGCTGTTGTGTAAAGAGGCTGAGCTTCCTCCTCGCTGAAGGGATGGCTTCAACTGGAGAAAGAGGGGGCTGAGGTCACAAAAGCTACTCACAATAACAGACAGTGACATGTACCAGCACTGAATGGAGACTTGTTTGCATGATGATGACTGTAGAAAGGTCAATAACATGTAGACAAATGAATACTTGGAGTGTCTATGAGGATGTTGCATGTTGTGTCTTTCTTTTTGTAGGTTGGTTGGTTTGATTTTAGTACCTTTAACAGATTCTTGTCCTCTGGAGCAGGATGGGCATTATCTTCGGCGTCCCCATTCATCTGCATGCATCAATGTTTTTTTAGTGATAATCGTTCATTAGTAGAGATAATATGGTCTTATACATTGCTATTTCACACAGTGCACACTCAGGGCCTTGCTAGTGTTACATGTCAGTAAAAGAGGTGGAGCTGTGTGTAGGATTAAAATTTGGTGAAAATATCCCTTATCATGTTAAAACAAAAACAAAAAACACGATAGTATGATTATGTATGATGTGAAATAGCAATTTCAACAGATTCAATAATTCAATTTGCTCATTGGGAACACAGCTCCAGCAACACATCGGCGTGTGCACAAATACCATAGCTTTACCTAGCTTTACACTTTCCAGGGTTACACAGTAAATGTTGACGCTACAACACGGCCAGAGCCATAGCTTCTGAAAGGATTACTTTTCTGTAACCAAGGGCTTTGCAAGTAACATTCCACTCTTTTCTCAGTGTGCAAGTAACAGTGCTTGTGACAAGAAACTACAATCTGGCACAGGGGCCCTTACCTTTTCAGGTTCAATAATTCTGACAATGCTCTTGTTTTGAAGGAGTAGGCTCTTGAAGGTCTGCTCTATTTGCACATTAAACTTCATGAATGTCACATAGAGGGTGTAACAGGCCATCAGCATCATGCTCTCCCACCACATTATGACATTATCCAAGAAGAAGATGATGAGCAAGACGAGGCCGACTATGTAGAAGGACACGTCTCTGAAAAGTGGCCACCAGGTTAGATGAAGCACCTCCCGTGAAAACAAAGCACACATTCCAATCACGAACAAAATGTTGAATACGGCAGAACCAACGATGGTGCCGATACCCACATTGCTGTGGGCGATGAAGACGCCAATCAAGGAGGTGAAAAGCTCAGGAGCAGAACCGCCTGCAGCCATGAAGGTGGCTCCTGCTACATCTGCAGAGATAGCTAACTTGTCTGTGATTACCCCCAGCGCAGGAACAAAGAACTCATCGCACACAATTGCAAGTGAAATGAACATGTACATCATGCCAAAAATATGGAGGATCACCCAGCCTTGTCTACGGTCTTCAATAGAAAAAATGTCTTCAGGGTATTCACCCTTCATATGTGGAGCTTCACCAGGAGACGCTGGAGTGATGGTGGTCACAGGAGGAGCTGGTGTGGGTGTGGGTGTGGGTGTGGGTGTCTCCTGTGGAGGCTCAGGGGCCACATAGATGCAATGCACAAGAGTCCGGTTTGTTGTTGGCGGTGGTGAAGATTCAGTGGGGGTGGATGCTTTAAAATCTGAAGTTGTATCCGTGTGATGTGCCACATGCATCCCTGGTGTTGTTTGATCTGTGGTCTCTAATTCATGTGTTGCAGTGAGAGGTTCTTCTAGCCCCTGTGTCTCCACTGTGGCGTCCTCAATCCCCTCTGTTGACCCTTCTCCAAAATCCTCGCCAATCTGAGGCATCGGCAACGGTTCATACAGTCTGGCACTGATGGTCAACTGGTAGAGGGTACAGAGAAAAACCCCGGAGAGGAGAAACAAAACCCGACTCAGCTGCAGTCGCTTCCTTCTTGTACAATACATTTTGCTCCAAAGCAGTGATGATACCGGCTATGGAGAATTAAGCTGCATAAATGGGCTTTGGTAGAGGACAAGTCCAGCACTCTCCCCAGCAGACCAGGGGTCAGAATCTAAAACTTCTGAGGCAAGATTCATGTCATCTCATTTCCTTGGAAAATCCAGCCTATTGAGAATGAAAAGAAGCATGTGAACTATTCAGACAATGCAGCTGATCATTAGATAAATCATTTCTGTTATAGAATTAGCAATAAGCCCATTTAGAAGCTGGTATGTATGATTATTTTGCACGTCAGTGGTTGCTCTGAAGCAAAATGAATAAAATGAGTGAAAACCAAACAATATAGACAAATAAATAAAATGCACATAGAAAACAAACTGGATAGCAACTCAAATAAATGTAATTTGGCAAAAAGATTTAGGTTTTCCGTATGGATCACAAGGAAAAGAAACAACACAATGCATTTCAATTACAGATGCACTCTTACCACAGAGCCAATGTCTTGCAAAGTCCAGTGGCAAAATTCCTCAAAAGCAAATTTCCCCAGTTGGTTATTACTGCACAAATAAAAGGGCAAACTGCTGCCAATGGCCACAGGGTTATGTAGGACACGGACACGTCTTCACAATGGATCAGCATAATACCTGAAGTCTTTTAAGAGGATTATGTACATTGTCTCACTCTCACTTTACCATAAGCTTACCAACGTAGCAATTTGCACTAGAACAACTAACTTCAAACTCCAGCCCAAAATGTTTAACACTAAGTGAGAAGGTATCTGTGAAATCATGGCATTCCTCTGGGATTTTTTGTGTCTATTTTTTTAGTATAGGAATATGAATTTTCTTCTTTTTTTTTTTTAAATTGTAGCGTTATCACATAGGATCTATTTATTCTAAGGTTGACTGCTTTAACCCGGATGGAAGTAATGATGTAGGCCTACATCTCAATACAAATTGATGCCGTGAGTAACACTGAAATACACATATATTTTGATTCTGATTTATGGAAAAGTGTTTGCTTTCACTCATAGCAGCTTAACTGGAACGTTTCAAATCAGTTAGTTTACAGAAACCAATGTATTTCTGGCACAGACTGGTTTTTGTTAACGTTATATCCATGAATGGCATATTCAAGCGTGCTGTTATTAACACAAAGATACATTTCATGGTCCAAAATGAAACCAAACATGAACTAAGTCAAATCTATGAATTCATCCTGCAGGCTCTACAGAGCTCAACTTCTAATTTAACCTCTGATTTATACTTATACTTTTTTATACTTATAATTTATTTACATTTTATTTACATTTTATTTGCATTTTATTTACATTTTATTTAAATAATGTCTGATCTTAGTAATGAGGATTAAAGTCTGAGAGTTTTTTATTTATCTGTGAGTCCAGTGAAAAAAAAACAAAGTGGAGGGTGACCTGTTCCCTGTGCCCCCTTCCGTTTACGCCCTAAAAACCGGGCTCCTGCTTACTAGGTGCAAAAAAGCAAATTCTCACTTCAAAGGCGTGTGGGCATGGATTGATACTTCTTAGATCAAACTCCAGCCTTGCATTTATAAAGTGCGTATCGACTTCATGTTGAAATAATTTAATTTCCCCCTTCATTTTCTGTTGATTTTTTTAAGCAGATACGTGATAGGCTACAGACCACAGAGATATTTCCAAAGATCTAATAGGAACTATTAATTTCAAAGTACGCTGCTGCCACCCGGACGGAAGTAGTGCTGCACATTTCAACACAAACACTGATGTAGAACGAAACGTTGAACGGCACGTATATATTTAGTTGTTATCATATTAATCACTACTGTATAGTTTAACGTATGGGTGGTTGTCTTCTCACAATCTACTAAACTAAACTTTCTTCCATTGGGTCCATTGTTTTTTATCGTTACGTTACAGAATGCTAGCGTGTGTTAGCCGAACAACTAGCCAACATAAGCTAACAGTACTCGGCTGTGACATGTTGTCTTCTTCTTAGCTATTAACGTCGTTAATGGTCGTTGTTGTTTTTTTGCATGTCCTCTAGTGACAGGAAGAGAAGCTATGCGACGCTGACTTCTCATTTAATCTTTTTTTCTTTATTTTCCTTCAGCGGGAGCACGTTCGTTTGTACTTAATCCGCTGTAGTATCGTCCGTCTATATAAGCAGCGCCATGCCGACCGTGGTGTTGATGGACGTGTCTCTGTCCATGACACGGCCAGTGTCGTTGGATGGCAGCGAGGAGTTTCAGAGGAAGAATCTGGCTGTCCACGGACTAAACATGTTGTTTGAACACATGGCCTCAAACTACCGCTTGGAGTTCACATCACTGATGGCCTTTTCTTCCCTCTGGGAGCTCTTGGTGCCTTTCACCAGAGATTACAATGCATTACAGGTAAACAAAAAAAAAAGTTTTACCTCAACGAGGCTGACATTTGGAAAGAGTTGGGGATAAACTAATGCATGCATTTTCTGCACAGGAGGCTCTGGGCAACCTGGAGGACTATGACAAGACCTGTGTTGAATCCGCTCTTAATGGAGTTAGTAACGTGGTACAGCAGGAGTGGGGGAGTGCCTGCCCATGTCAGGTAATTTGGCAGGTCCTTTATACAATATAACCACACCTCCTAAATGTATGTAAATGTACAGTGTTTGGAACCATCTGTACCTGTTTTTTGTGACCTAGTCATGTTTATGTACCTCCTTCATTTGTCCTCTAGGTGGTGCTGGTGACTGATGGATCTCTTGGTATTGGAAAGGGTTCCCTACGTCAGTCCCTCCAGTCACTGAAACACCGTGGGGATGACAAGAAGTTCCCACTCCCCTTCCCTTTCCCCACCAAAATGTTCATCATGTCTGTAGCCAATGCAGAGGAGGTACTGACTGAGTCAATAAGTCATTTCTAGGTTACTTGGACCGTGATCTGTACACAGTGAGGATATGACCATGGAGGAAATTTGATCACATACCATGCAACTATAGCAGCTAGCTAGCAGCTATAATCTATGTCTAAGGTGATGGATTCTACTGAGCCTTGATAATTTAGTTCACATTGGAGAAAACGTAGGAGGAGAAACTGGCATTTTGACAGTTGTTACTACCATCATGTTTGAGCAAAGACCATAACTGTGATATTACAGTGACTCCTAGTGACTATAGTGGTTGTGGGACATCTGTTACTGTTTAGTTCTGTGTTCCTGGGGAGCAGCCACGCAAACATTAAAGTTCATGGCAAGTTAGCACTTGCAATTGATTTGCTGGGTGCAGCCAATGTAACTCCCTGTCTTGTGGAATTTCAGTTACAGATGACTGATGCCATGGACAACTTGGAGGAGCTACTTCGTCTCAGTGGAGGTGATGGACAGATCTTTACTATGGAGGGGCCACTTTGCATGAAGAGTGTACAGGCCATGTTTGGGTAAGACTCTTACTAGGGAAATAATCCAGAATAAAATGTACTTCTCATGTTTTATATGTTAACCTGGGAGGCTTCGGCCATCGTTTGTCTTCAGGAGGCTCATCGACCACGCATACTCTCCCTTCCATGCTGTCCTGCACTGTGGGAACTTGTCCTCAGATGTTCAGGTGTTCCCACGGCCTGAGCCGATTGTGATGGATGAAGAGGTGGAGCCCATGCCCCGATCAGTCAATACAGGTACCTTGCTGGCTTCAAATTTCACAATTTAGAGTCAAAGTCAAACAATTAGTTTCCCATCTTCATTCTGTACTTATTTCTTATTTCAGATTTGGAAATTGTGGGCTTCATTGAAATTGCTGACATTTCCAGTCCTCCTGTTATTTCCAGACACTTGGTACTGCCTATTAATGTAAACAAAGGTTAGTGTTGAACATTTGTTGTGTTGTTTTAAAGAAAACCATTCATAGACGAATCAGCGGTATAGCTCATTGCTTTTGGTGTAACATATTTTCACAGAAAAAAATCCCCTGCATTATTAAAAGCTATGGTTTACAAGCAACAACATCATCAGATAAATTAAAGTGAATACAAAACAATTAAGAGTTAAAATATAAAGTGTTTTTGATGTCCCCTTTCATAATCAAAGTAAACACCTTTTTTTTAAATAAAAAAAAAAATCAAAATCAATGAGCCCTCAGTATGCCACATGTCAGATTGTCGTATTTTGAATGTATTTTATTTATATTGATTTTCAGAGGTGGATGAAGTCGGCACAGGAACCACCGATGAGCTTGAGGAGGAACCCTCTGCCAGTCAAATGGCTGGCAAAAGTCCAAATTTCTGTGTTCTTTTACATGGCAGCCTTAAAGTAGAGGGCATGGTGGCGCTGGTCCAGCTGGGGTGAGATGCAACAGAGCTGTTTAGGTTTAACATATGTGAATTCTGTTGTGTTCAGAATGTATCACATTTAAATATTGAGACACCTGCAGAGCAAAACAAGTTTATATATGAAGAAATGACCTAAATCGAACTTGCCTTTCTTCAGGCCAGAGTGGTATGGCATGCTGTACTCCCAAGCAGACAGCAAAAAGAAATCGAACCTGATGATGTCTCTGTTTGAGCCGGGTCCAGAACCTCTACCATGGCTGGGCAAGATCACACATTTGGGACCAATATCAGGTAACCATTCACCACTTCTGGTTTCTTTGGCAGAAAACATGTTGAACAAGAGAACAGCAAATCTACAGGGTTACTCTAGCATGTTATACATATACTCTAGTTTCTTGTTCCTGAAAGCATACTTTCAATAGTATGACGTGTTTAGGCTATTGCAAAACATTACTTTTTAATGTCACTTATGACACACTAACCCTTGTACGAGTACACGATCGTACACGAGACTAAATGTCTATCTGTTCATTATCAAGCAGTTAATTTACACAGCTTTTATTTGGCTGACTTTGATTGTGCTACTGACTTCACTCTGATGTTTCATGACCTTCCTGGTGTTTCAGAGGCGGTTGAAAATCCCTATGGAGAGGATGACAGTAAAAGTCCTTTCCCTCTGCAGCCCCCGGTCAAACGAAGCTATGCCCAGAATGTCACTGTGTGGATTAAGGCCAGTGGATTACAGGTGCAGTAAAACCAATGTATATAAGCACTATTGTTTGTTGATATCTTAGGAGAAATGGCAGATGGATGGTTGGTTACTGAGATATATAGGGCGAGAGCCTTAACCATGCTTATAGTTAAAGTAAGCTCTGGAACAAATATCAATGCTGTCATTCTCCAGACTGATGTGCAGAAGATCCTAAGGAATGCAAGGAAATTGCCAGATAAAACGCAAACCTTCTACAAGGTAAATATCACTCAAATTACCGTGAAATATGAATTTCAAATATCTTTGACGTAATTAAGTTTTTTTGTTTGTTTATTTTTTTTATGTGATAATGCCAGGAGCTGAACCGTCTTCGGAAGGCTGCCTTGGCTTTCGGTTTCTGGGAGCTCCTGAAGGGAGTGGCTGACCTGTTGGAGAGAGAATGCACACTGCTGCCGGACTCGGCCCATCCGGATGCTGCCTTCCAGCTCTCGCATGCTGCGCAGCAACTCAAACTGGCGAGCACTGGCGACTCCCAGTATGCGGCTTTCGATCACAATATTGCTCCCATGCATACTGACTTCTCCAGCTGAGCCACATCTGTAAACATTTGCCTAACATATAGTATCCTCAGCCTGCGTGCACCAATGTTGAGACAGCATCTATGCTGCTGTGCTTAAAGAAGTCCAAGAGGCCGCTTCAAGAACCTCCATGTGGAACCTACAGGTGTCGGGTTTAGAATTGTGTTTAGAAATTGCTTCTTTGACACCGCTTAAACTTGGCAAAACATACATGATGAGGTGTTTGTAAAATGTTGGTGTGTACATATACATTTCTTTTTTTACATGTTCCTTTTGTAGGACTTTTTTCACAAACTGACCAGGTTTAAATGTGTTTTCACTGGCAAATAACATTAACACGGAAGCCTGTGAAATGACTGTTATTGTTGGGATTTAAAATTCAGGTGACTGTCAAAATAATTTAATAGCCGAGGAGCGGAGAAGGCATATAAGGTATACACATTAGGCTATCATTGAGCAGAAGGGACACAAAACGCTCTGTATTTTAGCAGTCATAAGTGTAATTTTCCCTGAGGTTTGTGATGTCAATGTGAACAGATACAGTATTTGTTAAGAACGTTGTTGCTTTCTACATAAATACACAAAGTACTGCAACTCAAATGACCACAGCAGCATTACCACTGCATAAAAAAAAGATTTAAAAAAAAAAATAAACAACCACGCAGGATCAATATCAAGTTCTATGGCTGTTGCAAAATACATCTGCTTATGCTCAGACTTGGACACATCATCAGTGTTTCCTGGAGTCACTAGGGCTGCGTTTCAATAACAGTTTGAGTCGCCCTCGCTCACTTGCCCTCAGCCCTTGCTATGACGTCACACGGAGGCCACTTGGAGGGCGGAGGGAAAGTGGGTGGAGGGGGAGTGAAAGAGGTAAATGGAACACACCTGCCCTCGTTCACTAACAGCCCAGACAATCATGGATCAACCACACGTTGTTGGAGTAGCGCTATACTGCCTATTCCAAATTACACAAAATATGTGGAGACTCAATTCATTGAGACGAAGACGTATTCTGCGCTTGATGGCAATACGGCTGCTTATATACTTACACTTGTAAACGGTGGGCTCTGCCATAACTGCAACAGACAGTCTAATTGCACAATTTAAGAAAATGAATTCAATTCATTTTCTACTTTCTTCTTCTTCTTTGGTGGTGAATAGACAGCAGACAATGGTGTTTGAGGTTCATTATCGCCACCGCATGGACATATTTTTCGTGCACCACTGCAATGCATTGTGGGTGATATACAGCTCTGAAGTGGACATCGTTGTTCACTCGATCACTCAGCCCTCAAGGGTCGATCTCACGGAGTTCACTTCAGCTGTTCAGGGAAATGGAGCAGCCCTTAAGATGGCGGCGGGGATTCCCCCGAGGGCAAGTGCTTAGGGCAAGTGAGCGAGGGCGACTCAACCTGTTATTGAAACGCAGCTCTGGTGTTTCGGGTCTCCTCCAGGCAACCCGACCGAGGCTGATCAGACCCTGGCCTGTGTCCAAGTGGCCTACTGCTACCCCGGCTGCTCTCCCCTCTTCAACCAGAGCCATCTGGCTTTTTCCACTGCCTCCATGTTGTTGCCTATGGCTCTTCTTCAGTTTGCACCTGTTATTCCCAGTGTTCCATAGGCTTTGCTCAGGGAGTGACTGGTAAACCCGCTACTGCCCACTTCCACTGGCATACACCTGGTCTTCCACCCATTCCTCCGACAATCCTCCACCACCTCCTAGTACTTCTCCTTCTTTCTTTCGTGAGCCTCTTCATCCTCTCTTCCCATGGGACCGTCAGTTCCAGCAAGAAGAGTTGTTTTGTGGCCTCTTGGGATCTAGATGATGTCAGGTCTCAATCTGGGCTGGGTGATGTGTGGTGGAATTTTCAGCTGCCTCTCCAGGTCAACTGACATCACCCAGTCTCGGGCCGTGGGGAGCAAACCAGCAGAGCGGTTCTTCGGCGTTTTCTCCGGCCTTTGTCCTTCCTTGACAAAGAGAATGGCCTTAGCTGTGGTTTGGGTGTGTCGGCTGCCCTTGATCCCCTTGCCGATTGCTTCAGCGGTGGCCTCCATCGATACCGACCCTCACCCACTGCCTTGGAGCAGCTGCTCAGGATGTGTTGTCCCTATCTTGGAACACAGAGGGCATGCAGGTGTTTCTACGCTGCTCAAAAAAATAAAGGGAACACTAAAACAACATAATGTAACTGCAAGTCAATCATGTTTCTGAGATATCAGCCTGTCCAATTAGGAAGCAGCACTGATTGGGAATCAATTTCACCTGCTGTTGTGCAAATGGAACAGACCACAGGTGGAAACAAGCAAGACATCCCTATAAAGGAATGGTTCAGCAGGTGGTGACCACAGACCATTTCTCTGTTCTCGGCCTTTCTGGCAGATTATTTTCTATTTTGAATTTTGGCAGTGTTTGCACCACTAGAGGTAGCATGAGGCGGTTTCTCCAACCCACAGAAGTTGCCCAGTTAGTGCAACTCATCCAGGATGGCACATCAATGCACACTGTGGCAAGAAGGTCTGCTGTGTCCCCCAGCACAGTGTAAAGAGCATGGAGGAGATTCCAGGAGACAGGCCAGTACACCAGGAGACGTGGAGGGGGCTGAAGAAGGACAACAGCCCAACAGCAGGACCGATATCTTCTCGCGACGCAGCAGAGAACGTTCTGCTGCCTGCAACATCCTCCAGCATGACCGGTTTGGCGGTGGGTCAGTGATGGTCTGGCGAGGCATTTCTTTGGAAGGTAGCACAGCCCTCCATGTGCTTGCCGGAGGTACCCTGACTGCCATTAGGTACCGGGATGAGATCCTCAGACCCACTGTGAGACCATATGCTGGTGCAGTGGGCCCTAGGTTCCTTCTAATGCATGACAATGCTAGGCCTCATGTGGCTGGAGTGTGTCAGCAGTTCCTGCATGATGAAGGCATTGATGTTATGGACTGGCCTGCCCGTTCTCCAGACCTGAATCCTATTGAGCACATCTGGGACACCAAGTCTCGTTCCATCCACCAACGCCATGTCACACCACAGACTGTCCAGGAGTTGACTGCTGCTCTGCTCCAGGTCTGGGAGGAGATCCCTCAGGAGACCATCCGTCATCTCATCAGGAGCATGCCCAGGCGTTGTAGGGAGTGCATACAGGCACGTGGAGGCCACACGCACTACTGAGGATCATGGATCGTGACCTCCACAAGATGAGGATTGCACATGCAACGCATTGCACTTTGTAATAAATAAAGATTTCCAACTAGAATATTATTCATTGAGAACTAGCATGTGGTGTATAGGTGTTGCCTTTATTATTTGAGCAACAGAAATAAACATTAGTATTGCAAAAAATACTACACTCACTACTCTACTCCTAGGGATGAAACCTTTATATTTGTCCTTGTGGTTCTGGGTAGTGAGCACTTATCTTCGTCTGATTACTGCATTACTACAGTAAGTCAGCAAGCAGGCTTGGTGTTTGTGTGTCATCCAGAGGTCCAATAGCTGATGCTCCAAGCTTGGTCCTAGAATTCTGGCCTGTAAAGTAACAGACTTGATAAGAGGTTTTTATTGAACAGAGCTTTATTGTCCTCAACGAGGCCTTTTATCCACTGTACATGTCAGGTAGACTACACAGAGAACACTGACCAACGTATCGGCCGAAAGCCAGGGAGGTTCTGCAGCTGTTGCAGACGATATGGCTGAAATGCACTGAAGTTTATAAATAAAACTAAAAGCCTTATTGCTATTTTAGCACTGCCTGATTTAGTGGTTAGCTAGCCAGCTGTTGCTAACTAGCCAGCAATAAGTTGCTGCATCGTAACTCCATTTTCAATATTTCGTAACTCCATTTTCAATATTTCCTAATACTAAGACGCTAGTTTGACATATATGCCTAGCAACAGCCATGTTAGTTGTCTATGTTTATTATGATGATGTTAGGTGTTTTCTGGGCTGCACGGTGGTGTAGTGGGGAGCACTGTCGCCTCACAGCGAGAGGGTCCCGGGTTTGTTTCCTGGTTCGGGTTCCTTCTGTGTGGAGTTTGCATGTTCTCCCCGTGTAAGCGTGGGTTCTCTCCGGGATGGATGGATGGATGGATGGATGGATGGATGGATGGATGGATGGATGGATGGATGGATGGATGGATGGATGGATGGATGGATGGATGGATGGATGGATGGATGGATGGGGGTTTTCTTACTTGTCAATGTCAGCTAACAATGTTGTGCTCCTTGTCCCAGCGATCTTGTAGAACGGGCGCGTTCACATGTTCTGGGGGGCGTGGCTTTCAACAGAGGTCTGAACCAAGCGTACAAGATCTTTCATAAATTTCTGTGTTTTTTTCAAAATTCTAAGATCACCTGTAATACCTTTAACTCTGTTTCAGTAACAGTTCACACAGCAACATCTTGTATTGATTACTTTTCTTCCTGATGTTGTAAAGACCTGCAATGTTAAACTAATTAAATAAACAAGCTGTATATGTTTATTTGGGTAGATTAAACGTGAGCAGATGTTCGTGATGAATTTGGTCGTTCTGAATTGAGAGGTTGAGTTTCATTAATTCATAGAAGTGAGAGGTTGGTGTCTTATTTGACCTGATTGTAGTTTTGAGACAACGAGACAAATTCATCAACAAGCGTGTTAAATAACAAGAAACTGTGATGCATCTTTAATATTTTTTACTCGTTTTCAGCTGTGCAAACATCTACTAAAGAATCACAGCAAGACATGGCTGAAACCCCCACAAAAAGCAGGTAAACTGACCATGAGTCTCAACTACACAAGACTGAAGAAGAGGAGGATGAACTGAAACAAAAACAGATCAGCTACAACATTTTGAACCCAAACCGACGTCGGCTCCGTCCGTTACCGCCAAATCCGTTAGCGACAAGTCCGTTAGCGACGAGTCCGTTAGCGACGAGTCCGTCTGCTGGGGAACCACCAGATATTTCACGGCCCAGCTCAGCAGCGACTCGGCCACCTTGAAGCGAGTGAAATCCTGCAGGTTGTGTCCGGAGGCCTGGTAGGAGTAAGAGAAGCACCGGCCATCGCCGTGGATGCCAGCTCTCTTCCTCGGGACCGGCCCAGCGGTCTGACCCTGCTTGTGAACGCGGCCCTCTTCGGGCCCGGAGCCCGCCTGAGTGTCAAAGAGCCAAGATGGAGGGCTCCCACTGACCCGAGCCTCCTCCTCCACCGAGGCGTTCAGTCCTCCAGGTGTGGGCTCACTGCTCGTTCTCTTTCTGGATTCTCTCCCAACATTCTCCTCCAAGTCTTTTTCCAGAAGGTCCAAAGTGGGCAGATGTTGTTGCGTCGTATTGGTGTGGCGTCGGTATGTGGGAGGCGACGGGTTCGACAGTCCGGTAAAAGGCTCTGGTGGACATGCGGGAGGTGAAGGAGCATTGATGACGCTGGTGGAGTTTGGTACTTTCTGGTAGGGTGGCAGGCTGAGTTCTCCCTTGCTGTGCTCCGACGTTGAGCCGTGGACAGGAAGCTGCGTGCTGGTAGACGTCACACAGTGGTCAGACACGAGTTCAGCGGAGGCGGGGCTGTGCAGTAAACGGGTCAGCGTGGCTTCTGGTGACGCGTCACAGGATGAAGAGGTGTCACATGGCGGAGGGAAGATGTCCCACGGGTTGGATAAAGGACTATCCATCGTGTCCTCGTGTAGCACGCTGTCCTCCACAGGACACGGTGAAATCTCTATGGCGTCTTCATCTTGCTCTACAGCTGCGGTGCGACACTCTGCTTCATCAGCAGACGGCCGTGTGGTCCCTGAAGGTCCCGTTCTGTCCTCAGAGGCTGCAGGAAGTCCGCCGGTTGTCCTGCTTCTAACAGAAAGTGGAGTTTGCACAAGCTGGACATCTTCCTCTGGGATGAGAAGACACTTTATGGGGACGGTGAAGCGCTCGCCTCCCTTATACATGACCCTGTCGACCTCCCAGCCTGTGGCGGTCAAGGTTCCAGGGTTAGTCGACGATGAGTTGCAAGCAGAGGTGGAGGGCTGTGGATCCGCTGCCATCAGCCTCTGGTGGATGTCGTCCAGCACCGCCTGCAGACAGTCGTGCCGCCACTCCCCCAGCAGCTCTGAGAGTTCAAACCCACACTGGCTCCTCTGGGAGTCGTGACTCGTCTCCTGATCCAGCAGGGTCCGCCACGTCTGACAGATCTTCAGCCTGACGGAGGGCAGCGTCGTGCTGCACGGCGTGTTATCTTTGACCGGACCGGCTGCGGTCATAGCCAGCTCTCCCACCGACAAGACGAACCTGCACTTAGTCTGTTCCAGGGCCATGTGAAACTGCAGCTGGTAGTCCTGGATGTAGACCGTGGTGTTGACCAGGCTGGTGAAGCACTCGCGGTCCTCCTGCTCCTGAAGGTGCTCCCAGGCCGACGCCGTGAGGATGGCGGGGATTTGAAGCTCCCCATCGGACAGGAAGAGAAGGCCTGTGGGGCCGTCGGAGCCCTGAGCCTGAGACTGATTCATCTGACCCACGCCGATGACATGAGCCTTCAGCCACCCAGCGCCCACACCACCGCCGCCCTCCTCCTGACCGCTGTAGCTCAGGATCACACTCTCAATCCACGGAGAAAGTTTGCCCAGATTGGGGCGATGCATGCTGGGAGGTTCACACTGTGCGTCTCCAGTTATGTTCCCTCAGGCAAACACGCACTGGAATCAAAAGGCATTCCACATATGAGCATAATAATAATAAGAATGTGTTGGTCTCACATTCTGATTAAATTAAGGGAACTTGCCAAGACTAACAGATTACTTCTCCACTGCAGTCATACTTCATATATTCATACTGCTGCATATAATATAGTTTGTTTGTTTTTCCTGTCACGTGGACAACAAACTTAATTTCGTTGCCCAACTGTGTCGCACATGACAATAAACGAACCTCGTACATTGACTGATTATTCTCTCTTAACTAGCATAGCATCATGATAGCCTAGCTACATTGTCGTCAGCGCTGTTACCTCTGTCTTCTTCTTCTTCTTCTTCTTCTTCTTCTTCTTCTTCTTCTTCTTCTTCTTCTTCTTCTTCTTCTTCTTCTTCGGTGTTTGTGTTCATGTTCGTCCACAGTTATGGCGGCGACACTTTTTTCAAGTCACCGAGAGACAGCAAGGGTTAGATTTTCCTTCACATTAAAAGCTCAAATGTTACTCTACGTACACTAGGTTTCATAAACTAGAATTACCGTGGATATACATGCAGTAAGATAATATTCTCTATTTAATTGTCATATTTATTTATATAATTCACATTAATTTACAAAGCAATACTTTACTCGTAGCTGGGATCGGCTCCAGCCCCCCTTACCCTGAATACAGGATAGCGGTAGACAATGGATGGACTTTACTCGTGTCGTGTTAGATGGTTTTGCTCACACCGGAAGTACTATTTGGTGGTATTCTCGGTAGCTTTAGGTCGGCAGTTGGTTTTATGGCCGCGTTCGGCTTTATTCGTCTTCTCACTTCTCGAAGTTTCTAACTAGA
This sequence comes from Eutrigla gurnardus, assembly GCF_963514095.1. NCBI lineage: Eukaryota > Metazoa > Chordata > Actinopteri > Perciformes > Triglidae > Eutrigla > Eutrigla gurnardus. The sequence goes on along the minus strand of NC_139923.1, from coordinate 10,025,387 downwards.
CCCCAACCCAGTGAGATATTACTTTATTTGCCCTAATTTTAAAGAAAAACGTATTTTACAAATATATTCCTATTTTCTTACTAATATCTGTTGCACCTGTAATGTATCCGCGATCTTGTTGGCACGTAGGTTGCCACAAAATAATTGGAACCGTGTTTATCTGCGTTCTTTCCGCCTAACCCATGCTGCATTCAGGCGCCATGGGAGTTCTCACAACCACCATGGCCGTGGTAATACAGTTTCTTCGATTGCTAAACGACAGTGGGCACAAATGCAGCTACATATGCAAAACTCTAACACAGTCTGCGTCACCAACAGTCACCTGAGCCAAACAGTTGACATCAGCTGCAAAACAAGCTCAGTGCAGCGAAACACTGTGAACAATCCGCATGGAGACGACACACACGGTCACTATGAACACACTGAGAGGAAAAACATTAACGTCAAACACCAACACACAAGTTACACACTTTTCTTCTTTACAGTTTGAATTATTTGAGTGACTTCACACAAATCAATATTTTCTTTAAAGAAGAGAGTGAAATTATTTTACATGAACATTTATATTTTATAGCATACCATTTTTAGGCAAAACAAGAAGGAATGAAAATCAGCAGTTCGCTTTGATATATATTTTTATTTTGTCTGTAGTAATTTACTAATGCTATTGTTGACATTCTTCTCCCTCCACCAACCTGTCTCCCTGCCTGTATTCTGCCTCCACCAACCTGTCTCCCTGCCTCTCTTCTGCCTCCACCAACCTGTCTCTCTGCCACTCTTCTCCTGTCTTGCTTGGTCCATTTCCTAAAAAAAAGTATTTCTTCTCTTTTCCTATATCTATATGTGTTCACTACCAAGTCTAAAACAATGAATTAGCAATGCAAAGGGAATTAGAGTTTGGTCCACATGAACTGCTGCTGTGCAGACTGTAGTTAGAGTTTTACACATGTAGCTGCAGTTGTGCCCGCTATTTTTAAGCTATTCAACAAATCTGCTATGTTTGATCACAACACAACTTCGCATGTAGATGTGTTTATCTTTTATCTTTACTTAGATGGGTTTTAAAAAAAACTTTATTTAGAATTCAATTTACAAATATTAATCTCAGTTAATGAATGTACATTATACACATACAAATACAATTCACATAATATGGTGGTAAAATAACAATTTGTAACAATTATTTGTTACAAATTAAAGAGACTCAAAGTACATATCAGTTATAATTAAGAATAATTGAAAACATGGGATTGGTTGAGAGAATTTATCTTTGTGACTATGAAACTTAATAAAATAGAAATGTTTACAATAAAACATACGTTCCTATCTTTACATTCGAAATAAGTGATCACATTTTCCCCTTCAACTGTCGTATTAGAATATCATTCTCAAATAATGAGCAAACATAGAAAAGATGAGTTAACTATTCATGCTCTTGTCTTACAAAAGGTGCATCAACAAGCATTTCGAGATAAGCACGTAGGTCTTTTTGCAATATGATCTTTATTTGGGTGGGTTGGTGGCTCATATGAGCGAAAGTTGCATATTTCCGTATTTTTTGTTGTACAGTGAATGCAGCACATCGCATGTCTCCGCGTCTAGTTTTCACATTCTCGCCGGAGGACTCGTTGCAGCCCAAACCCACAGACAGGTCTCAAGGTAAGACACTTACAAAGCCCGTGTTGCACTAGTACTCAAAAGAATAAAAAACATGACGTCACGAGTTTGCGCCGTTGTGAACGTAAAGCTGGTGCGCGTGCAGCTGCGCCCCATTCGCCAGTGACGTTCAGTTAAATCTGCTAACAGAACCAGTCTAACGTTAGCAAAGGTGCCTCTCTCACTGCTGGACGGTGAACCGTTTCACCTGCTCTCGTCTTGTGGCTTCGGAGCTGTTGTTTCTGGATGTTGTCGCCTGTTTAGCTAACTTACTAGCCTAGCATTTACGTAACGCGTTCACCAGCAACTTCATTGAGCGACCTGACAAGTTGCAAGTTGTCTCAGGAAGGTGTGAAGTATTTCCAATCTGGATCACAAGTGGTTCACGTTTGTATGTGTTTTTGTAATGTTGCCACATTGTAATAGGCCTACTGTAACCCTGTTCCATTCTTCTAGGTGAAGCCTAGACATGCCCGATCCTGTATCCAGTGAAACCGGTTCGAGGGTTTCGGACCCGCAACATTCCCAGAAGCTCCTCAGGGTCCTGCGCACCTTCTGGCAGGAGCAGAGTTTCCACGATGCTCTGCTGGTGGTCGACGGAGAGGAGCTTCCTGTCCAGAAGAACATCCTGGCCGCTGCCAGCCCTTATGTGAGGTCAGTTGACCCGGCAGGGAACACTGGACCTGGTCTCACACCAGCACCACATCCCATCATGCACTCAGTTATGTTGTCCTGTTTGGTTGCATAAGAAAACACACACAAAACCAAACTATCTTACATGTGGCGGGTGGAGGAGGAGCTTAGGAGACTCCAGCTGCTCTGAAGTCAGGTGACAACAACACCTGCGCATCTCTTCCCAGAATGCAGCAGGGGGAACAGGTTGTGTCTGCGTGGGTTTTGTCTAGCAGGACAGGGTTTGAGATCCTGGATGTGTCCACTGTCAAAAAACAAATTATAAAAGTGCTTCAGGTTTATGTTTTCCATTTTATAATCAGTTCTGTTCATGGTTCCCCCATTAGGACCAAGCTGAACTACAATCCCCCAAAGGCAGACGGGTCCACATACAGGATCGAGATGCAGGGGGTCTCCATGCCCATCATGAAACAGATCCTGGACTACATCTTCAGCGGTGAAGTGAGTAGTGTCATGCTCAGGTCATTGGTCCCTGCCTGTCCTGTTATACTGTCCTGTTATACTGTCCAGTTATACTGTCCTGTTATACTGTCCTGTTATACTGTCCAGTTATACTGTCCTGGTACACTGTCCTGTTACACTGTCCAGTTATACTGTCCAGTTATACTGTCCTGTTATACTGTCCTGTTATACTGTCCTGTTACACTGTCCTGTTACACTGTCCTGTTATACTGTCCTGTTACACTGTCCTGTTATATTGTCCTGTTGTATTGTCCTGTTATACTGTCCAGTTATACTGTCCTGTTATACTGTCCTGTTACACTTACCTGTTACACTGTCCTGTTACACTGTCCTGTTATACTGTCCAGTTATACTGTCCTGTTATACTGACCTGTTATAATGTCCTGTTACACTGTCCTGTTACACTGTCCTGTTACACTGTCCTGTTATACTGTCCTGTTACACTGTCCTGTTACACTGTCCTGTTGTATTGTCCTGTTATAATGTCCTGTTATACTGTCCTGTTATACTGTCCTGTTATACTGTCCTGTTATAATGTCCAGTTATAATGTCCAGTTATACTGTCCTGTTATACTGTCCTGTTACACTGTCCTGTTATAACGTCCTGTTATACTGTCCTGTTGTATTGTCCTGTTATAACGTCCTGTTACAATGTCTTGTTATGTCCTGTTGTATTGTCCTGTTATAACGTCCTGTTACACTGTCCTGTTATAACGTCCTGTTTATACTGTCCTTTTTATACGCATCTGTCCCGTCCGTACCACCCAGATCACGCTCAGTGAAGAGACCATCCAGGACATGGTCCAGGCCTCAGACCTGCTCCTCATGACCGACCTCAAGTCCCTGTGCTGCCAGTTCTTGGAGAGCTGCATCACGGCGGAGAACTGCATCGGCATCCGGCTCTTCTCGCTGCACTACTGCCTCAACCACGTCCACTACGCCGCCACCAGGTTCCTGCAGACTTACTTCGCCGACGTGGCGCTCACCGAGGAGTTCCGGGAGTTGCCGCCAGCGCGGCTCCGCGAGGTCCTCGCCATGGACAAGTTGAACGTGGGCAACGAGAAGCACGTGCTGCAGGCAGTGGTGCGATGGTTCGCTCATGACTCGCAGGATCGCAAGGTAGGTGGGGGCTACTTCAGGGTCCGCGTGCAAACGAGGCGATGGGGTGCCTCATTAGAATCGTATTTTATGTTACATTGTTAACCTTTTAAACTTTTAAACACAGTTTAAAAGAAACACAGTTTAAAAGTATCGCGATACACGGCCAGTAAAAATGGTACAATAACTTTCTTGACATGCAGAATTATATTTTAAACTGACCGCCTCTCTGTTTGCCAGGTGGAGAGAGACACGATGAATGATAGTGTATCTCTGTGTCTGCCAGATGTGCAAACAGGAAACGTGTTCACTATATAAAGTTTTAAACACGGTGGTGATCCGTCCATGTCAGGTTCTCTGCTCAGCTTGTCCCCAAGTGGCCGAAGAGTTGATTTATCCAGCTGTTGGTGCTGAAAGTGAGTGTCTCGTCTTCCTTATGTGTTTGTAGGTGCACCTGAAGGAAGTGATGACTGCAGTCCGGCTGCAGGCGCTGGACTCCTCCTACCTGAGAGACGAGGTAGGGAAGCTTCATGGAATACCGATGTGAGTCCCAACTCGGACTAGCTCGGCGGCTTACCTCGCTGTGTGGTTTCCCATCAGGCCATGGGAGAGCCGCTGATGAGGGAGGTGATCAGAGACCACTGTCAGCAGGTGCTGGTGGAGGGTCCGCCGCAGGGGACGGCTCTGCTCTCCGCCTTCAAACCCCGAGGTTACTCCGAGTGCATCGTCATCGCCGGGGGAGAGGATCGCAAGTGAGTCTGTAGTTTTATCCCTTTTTTATCTTATTTGGACTTAATTTAATTATTTGTCACAATAATGGTTCGGTTCCATGGAGGCTTTATGACCTACACAAGAAGCGTTTTGGGGGAAGAAGTTAAATTAGTGCAGAGTTCAGCCTAGGGCTGGGTATCGCCACTGATTTCCCGAATCAATTCGATTCCAATTCACAAGGTCCGGATTCGATTTAATCTCCGATTTGATTTGATTCGATTCAACATCAATTTGGTTAGGGATATTTCCGTTACAATACCAATTTTGCTTGGATATAAAATAGATTCTAACTAATAGGCAAGGCAACTTCATTTGTATAGCACCTTTCATACACAAGGCAGACTCAAAGTGCTTCACATCATAACATGTCATACAATAAAGTGAAAAAATAGAAGAATTAAAAGAAAATAAAGGCAAAATTAAAATGCATGACAGAGACGAGGAGAATAAAAACATATTTGCAATACAATGGACAATAAAAAATACAAAATAGTGGAGACGTTAAAAGATTTAATGATGTAAATTGTACAAGGAACCCTCTAACCTGGTGCGTTATTAAAAATATGAATGTTTACATTAAGAATTGACCCCAAAGCAGATACATGAATGTACTTTTTATTAAACATGACCAACAGCCTGTCAGGCTTACATTATATCTTATTTGTGTCTGTATGGAAGTCAAGTAAGTTCTGTAATTGCAACAGGGAGCAGTGTTAAAGGGATAGTTCGGAATTTTAGACATAAGACCTATTTTCCAAGTGAGCCGGTGTGTTCGAGACGTCTGGAGACGTTTTCAAGAAATTTCATTCAGTTCTTCTAGTTGCCGAGTTTGCTTATGCTATAGCTAGCGCAAGTCAACGGTTCTTAGCTAGACGGGCATTAAAAACAGTCTTTCCCACTCCACAGTTAAAACACTAGACTGTCGATGTACATATCTGTGTTGATAGAATAATATTTGAAACAAAACTAACCTTGCATCGCATGAATCATCCATTTTTTGAGGAACTAGTTTCTCAGCAGCAGCGGAACTTTACTTTGCTCCGTAGGACTCAAAACTCTAAGACGCGCCGCCCGAAATACTGCCCGTAAATAGGCAATCGAACCGGGACGAATTGTCGGGACTCATGCCCTCAGACCTGCGTGAAAAGTGCTTGGACCTCACGCAAACACCGGGCAGCTCACGGCCACGCGAACCCACAATTACGCACTGCGAACCCAGACCTCTGCTCCGTCCGTAGACCCGTAAACCCTCGGACGTGTTGCGGGGATTCCCTCCTGGCACCACCAGTCTCCGTTTGTTCGGTCCCGGTTCTCAGCTCCAGCGGGGGCTATCTCGGTCTCCACAGACGCTCGTTCACGTTCTGCCCTTTGAGCATCCCTCTCGCGCAATTCTTCCTATGTATATTCAGGCTCGTACAGGTACGGTTGGGTTTGGGTGGAAAAAAACTCCTCATCAGAGTCTTCAAAAGTTTCAGTATATTCTCCAAAAGTGTCCATTTCTGTGAGATTGAAGAAACTAGCACTGCAGGCTACTCTGCGTCTGTAGCAATGACAGCAGGTAAACAAACTATTATAGAACCGGTAACTTATAAGTGCTAGGTGATATCACTCCGCCGCTGCCATAGCCTACTAGGAAGTATGACACGCTGCTGCTGCTGCTGAGACATAAATCCTTAAAAATGCAAGGTTGGTTTTATTTCAAACATTCTATCAACACAGATATGTACAGCGATAGTCTGCCGTTACGATTGATTTGCCTTGGGTGCACTGTGGAGTGGGCAAGACTGTTTTTAATGCCCGTCTAGCTAAGAACCGTTGACTTGCGCTACCCATAGCATAAGCGAACTCGGCAACTAGAAGAACTGAATGAAATTTCTTGAAAACGTCTCCAGACGTCTCAAACACACCGGCTCACTTGGAAAATAGGTCTTATGTCCAAAATTCGGAACTATCCCTTTAAGTGTTGCTTTAAGTCCACAATAAATTCCATTACATCCAGGCTTCAGGAGTGTAAATGTTTTATTTGATTGCAAATGTTCAATCTTGTAAATTCTCTTAACTAATTTCGAAAATTCAAATGTGACGATGTGTTTGTAACTTTACGTGCTGCCATTCTTGGCCAGGTCTCTCTTGCAAAAGAGATCTTGGATCTCAATGGGACAAACCTGGTTAAATAAAGGTTATAATAATAATAATAACCACTCTGAGCTGGTTCTGGATCAGCAGAACTCCATTCAGACAACCAGGAAAACAACGCGACTCTAATTAGCGACCAGATGTTCTGATAAAATGAGACTCAGCATCTTTTCTGAATCTGTCCAAATGTCTCCTGTAATCCATCCAACACATAATCCACCAGAGACCAGGTGTTGAAGTCTTGTTTTACCGGGTTTCTCAGGAACCTAAAGTGGACTGAAAGGAAGAGAGTGACGTTCTCTTCACAAACACCACTTCACCAGAACCAGAGCTTTCTACACTTACTGTGGTGTCTTCCTGCCATTAGCAGCTTCCCATCATCAACTTCTCACAGAACTTCATCTGGATTTATTATCATTTAGTGGCTTTTTGTCTCCGTGCTGCAGTACCACTCACCACCTGAACTGGTACTGATGAGCTGATGGGGGCGCTGTTTTACAGACTAAGACTTATTAAACTCTGATTAATGAGCAATCTGTTTCAAATAGGAAGTTAACTATAAAATAAATCACAAACTCAAGTACAGATACATCATATTACTGCACATATGTACATTTGTAATTAATACAATTTAACATTTTTAATTAAATGGAAAATGTAATTTAAATTCCACGTTCTGTCATCATTCCTTTAATATTTCTTTCTATTATTTACAGATGTTTCAGATTGTTGCTGTGGTAACGTTTCGGTAGCAACATATTCAGGTATCTGCTCTGATGTGTGTTTGTACAGAAGCAGGAAGCCCACCGCCGTCACGCGCTGCATGTGTCCGCTCTATGACACCAACAGACAGGCCTGGATTGAGCTGCAGCCCATGAGCGTCGCCCGCCTCGGCCACGGCCTCGTCGCTGCCGGTCAGTGCTGGCTGGGCTTGGACAACACGCCCACCAAACTCACCTGTACCTCATCAATGAACAACTGTCATTGGGTTCAGGGCCGAGCTGAGTAATAACGTGTTTCCTGTCTGTTAGAGGGCTTCCTGTTTGCGATGGGGGGAGCCGATGACCACAACACGGTCCTAGACAGCGGAGAGAAGTACGACCCTGACGCCAACACCTGGAGCCCCATCCCCACCATGCTGCAGGTAAACTCACCCCTCTCTGAGACTGGGCTTCTCCTGAGGGTTCAGCACTTCAGATGATCCTCCAGTATAAAAACCACCGACAGTCTGTGAAGAACAGTTTTTATTCTTTCCCCTTAAGGTTGAAAATTAATTAATTAGCAATAATCTATTGGAATTTGTAGCTGTTTATGATTTTTAAGTAGGAAAACTTATCAGTTGTTTCTGAAGCTGTGTTACAGAACATCTCGGACTTATTTTAATTTTAATTTTACTTCATGACCACCAGGAGGCAGCAATGAAACGTTGTGCGACTCCCGTGTGTGTTGCATTCACACCAACGGCTGGTGCGCGTCACGAGTCCTCATGGTTACTTTCAACAGTTTTATTCTCACAGGAACAAGTTGGCTCTATTTTTTTTAAGAATTATACAACAATAGCTAAATATAATAAATTGCAACTATGTTTTGTAATTTTCCCTTGCTCCCGCATAGGAACACATTATTGAACACTAATCCATAAATATACATATATAAATGGGGGTCACCGATTCCAGGGAGGGCAGTTGCATTCGTGGCGTTCAGGTGCAACGACAGACGCAGGTGCTGATTTTCAATCACATAGAACTGCTCATCCCCTTTGCGCTGCATGAGTTTATGGTACATGTAGGGACTGTTAATCCTGATCCTACAGGGTCCTACCCAGACATCCATATATACTTCCCAAATCGCTGTTGGAGATGTAAAAGTGTAGCTGGATGTCGTTGCTTTAAGGGGAATCTCAGATTTCCAACACACACATGAGCGGAGCATTTAAGGTCAAAGGCCTTATGGGTAAACGAGTATGTGAGACTGAGGTCTGGTTCTCGTGTGCCCAGGCCCGTCAGAACTTCGGTGTGGTGGAGCTGGACGGTCTGATCTACGTTCTGGGAGGAGAGAGCAACGAGGTGGAGCTGATCACTGTCGAAGTGTTTGACCCCCACTGCAACACCTGGAAGATGCAGACCAGTATGACAATGATCCGCAAGGTAATAACACACACGCTGTTGGACCTCTCAGGTCCTAAGGGTCCCCAGGTCTACAGAATGTGACCCAGGGACTTGTTTGAGCTACGCTGCGTCCTCTGATGCAGCGACAGCCTCGATAACGTTTTAGTTAGGGTCCGTCTACTTCTAGTAGGTGAGATTAACTGTTCAGAACCTATTTAAGTTGTAAGAAGGCCTTCACGTAATGTTTCCTCCATCAAAGAACCTCAAAAATCAACGTAGTCGACTTTAACTACAGTTGATTCCAAAAAGCTTTTGCAAAGGTTTGATCACTCGATCAATAAGAATGCCATAACTAATCACATAATAGTAATAAAAACCAATTGTTTGATCTCTGTCATATGAATTGATTATGTTTGCATTTTGTTGTTTGTCTGTCAGTCCTGGTAGAGGAACCACCTCTGTGAATCTGCCTGAAGTTTCTTCCTTTATAGGGTTAAAGGGTTTTAACGTTTGTGATTTGAGGTGCGACTAAGAAATAACCTTGAGGTCCTCTCCTGTGATATACGGCACAGAGGAAGAAGCCCGGTCCCTCCCATACCCGGTCTGACTTTTACGCACCAACTTGCGTGTCACATCCTTGGATCAGATCCAGGATCCTCGTGGGCTGACTAAGGGACCAGTTCCCTGCAGCAGAGGAGTCATACGATCAAAAAGTTCTAAAAATCTATCGTAGGAAGTAACTGTTCTGTGGGAGGAGACATCTCTCATCTTCCTTTTATGAAGGTGACGCATGGCGAGGACCACGTGGACCCGTACCGGGCACGTTCGCCTGCCGGCCTCCCAGCACCGCAAGTTAGCCAATGCTCCATTTGGAGGTGCCGGGCTCCAAAGATGTAGATATATATATGAGGCACTCAACCCAAATAAAAGGAGACACCCTTGAAAACAAACACAAACAAACTTCCTGTTTGTGTGGTTGTTCCTTTTTGATCCTAGATTATTATCTTTGTCCCAGCGTCACACTTCACAATGTAACTGAAATGAGGAAGCAGAATGTCTTTCACAGTGAAGCTCCTCCCACACGCCGTGACTCGTGTCTGTCTCCTCCTTCAGGTCGGCTGCTACGCCGCCATGAATAAGAAGATCTACGCCATCGGCGGCGGCTCCTATGGGAAGCTGTTCGACTCCGTTGAATGCTACGACCCCAAAACCCTCCAGTGGACCGGCCTCTGTCCTCTGAAGGAGAGAAGGTAAACACAGACACTCGGTACCTGTGGTGCAGGGTGGACCAGTACTAGACCAGATCACAATGTCCTGCCGTTAAAAAACGGTTCAATACCCCGTTTTATTAGCAGCGCTACTTTAAATATGAGTGTTTGGGGTAGAAGAGCTGAGGCAGTCGGACCATCATGTCCAGGTCCAGGATGTAGCTAGCATAGCTAACTTGAAGGATGGAGTCGACACATGAAGTCAGAAGGAGATTAAAGCAGGACAGGAGACTCAGCATCTTTTCTGAATCTGTCCAAGCGTCTCCTGTAATCCATCCAACACATAATCCACCAGAGACCGTGTGTTTAAGTCTTGTTTTACCGGGTTTCTTAGGAACCTGAAGTGGACTGAAAGGGAAAGAGTGACGTTCTCTTCACAAACACCACTTTCTACACTTACTGTGGGGTCTTCCTGCTTTTAGCAGCTTTAGCAGCAACTTCACACGATGGATGCACCGATATTGATACTCCAGCAGGGGCGCTGTTTTACTAAAGTAAATATAAAGTTAACTATCAAAGAAATCACATAAGCTTAAAGTCGCAGTCGGCAACATTTGTTTGATCACATTCACTGAAACCGAAACTATGCTCCGATAGAACAACATAAATCATCCGGTTTTAGAAAAATAAAACACCTCTACGTGCATGTAGAGCTTGTTGTTTGTTTTGCAAAAATCCACCGCGCCCGTATCATCCTGTCCACTCAGCTCAGTTCACAGTTTGTGCACACGCCACAGATCCCACCTCCCGCTCACGCATGTTACAATATCACAGGCACATGCCTCAAGCTAGGCATACGCTAAATGACGTTAGCAGTTGCTATCTATGAGTTAGCCAGGCTACCTAGCATGTACTCCATGCTTATCGATGAGAGAAGACACGGGCGCGTTCACAGAATCTGGTGCACGCACACTGACGAGCACACGATGGGAAGGAGTGGAGGAGCTCGTGGTAGAGGGGGAGGGGTGTGAGTGTTGGAAACATTAGAAATTTGACTGAGTCAAGTCGATCTGCCAGACTTGCCGACTGTGACTTTTAAGTATAGAGACTCAGATTACTGCACACATGTACATTTTTAAATTTAAAAACAATTTAAATCAATTTTAACATTCTTAATAACTAGGAAAATTAATTTTAAGTTCCATATTCTGTCATTTATTATTCCATAACTTTCCTGATATTTTAGATTTTTGCTGTGGTATCGTTTCAGTGTTATATTGAGATATTTAGGCTTCTTCTCATGTTATTGTCTTGTTATCTTGTTATACACACACTTAACTTCAGCCTGTGATACTTTAGACTCGTGATTGAACAGGAAATGAATCACAACGGCGTGCCCTTTGTTACCCTCCTGGTTGGTTTTACTATCATTTCCCTCAAATGACGCCTGTTGCTCTGGGCGATGATGTAACTGTACCTGAGGCTGTTGAGTCACGCCTCATTGACTGTCAGTCACAGCAGAGCCTAAAGAGTGAACAATCATTCAGCGTGTCTCCTTTTAATACATCCAGTTGTTGCGGGTCATCTTACTTTATAGCAATAAAATAATATATCTTCACGGTTTTGCTTCAATGTGATAAGTGTTTGGAGTTTACAAATCCAGGAATAAAGTGTTCTGTGGTAGGAGACATCCCTGCCTGGATCAGTTTCTCAGCTGCTGGTTTCCCCGTCAGGTTCGGCTCGGTGGCTTGTGGCGTCGGCCAGGAGCTCTATGTGTTTGGCGGCGTCCGGAGTAACGAGCACGACAACCCGGAGCAGCGACAGATGCTGACCTGCAAGTCTGAGTTCTACCACGACGAGATGAGGAGGTCAGTAATACATCACTAGTACCGCTATCTCTGGGTTTTACTCATTTAGTCTTAATGTTGAGGGTCCCCCCCCCTAACTGTTGTGTTGTGCTGGGTCAGGTGGATCTTCTTGGATGACCAGAACCTTTGCATCCAGACCAGCTCGTCCTTCGTCTGCGGCGCCGTTCCCATCGGGGCCAACATCTACGTGCTGGGGGACCTGGACACAGGTCAGTAAACAACCAGGTAAAACACCGGCAGATCTCTGATCAGGTTTTACAGAGTCCGTGTTTCTCGTATGTACAGGAACCAGCTTCGACTACATCCGGGAGTTTCGCCGCAGCACCGGGACGTGGCATCCCACCAAGCCCATGTTGACCACTGACCTCGCCAAGACTGCCTGCGCCGCCCTGCGCATCGCCAACTGTCGGCTGTTCCCGCTCCAGCTGAGTCAGGGCATGTTCCGCATCCGGGTCTGACTGGGGTCTGACCCGGGTACGCAGGGGGGGTTTGATGAACACTAAAGGATTTACAGTAGATAGAGGATCCAAGGGTTTATACTTGACGGGACAAAAGTTAATAACTTATTATGTGGTCATTTTATGAGAATTTTTTTTATAAACTTAAATATTTTTTTTTCTTCTGTGGGATTTTTTTTTTCTTTTTTTCTTTTAATGGCCGTATTTCGTTTGGCATGTTGACTGGTGATCTGAGATTCAAACACTTGATGCTGACAACCTTTGCTGCAGTGGCAGTTGACGGGAGGGTTTGGATGTTTTGAAGTGGCGTTGTGTGAGCTACGTACCTCGTCTACCTACAGTCGGTCGGAACAAAAATGAAACAATCTTAACACTCTTAATGTGATTTTAAACATATTGTGATTTTTTTTTTTATTGCATCTAAAAAAACGTTTAAATTATGCAGTTTGTCCACATGTTTTGTCTACTACGATAAAGTTTTCCCCCGTGACCACACCAGTAACAACTCCACAGCACCATAGTGGATTGAAGAAGCAATTGTTACCAAAAGGGTTAACTTGTATTTGCAACATTAATAGTTTGTATTATTACTGATCCATACTTGTGGCTTTGAGGTTATTTGAGGTACAACCACACCAAGACACCCAAACGGTCCCTTTTAAGGGTCTTTTAGGTATAAATCTTCAGTGTGAGGTGAGACTCTGGCGTCAGACCACTAGAGTCGGAGGGTAATCGGGTCTCCTACACAATAACACGGCTGTAACAAGTTTGTTGCATGTTGTGCTGTTCAGGTCGGCTCAAATAAAGCCTGCACCGGCTTCGGGACCATGTCAGACGCTGGAATGGTTTCTAAGTGACTGTCAACTGGAGTTTATTTTAAGCAAAAATGTATCACTGTAACAACAAACAAAACAAACAAATAGCCTGTGAAACACTAATGCTAATTGCAAATGCTAATTGCTAGCATACACATAGCCCAGCCTTCCAAGTAAACTCAGATTCACAAATGTTTAAACTGTATTTATTTCACTATAACAGACCTCTACAGCACTTAACCTACCATAATGATAACAATAGCCAGCATGTTGTTAGTTAGCGTTAGCAGATGCAATAGCGATTAACACAATACATGTCTGGCTTCGTCTTGACGTAGTAAAGACAAGCCCAACAGTTCATGTGCTGCTGTGTTCTATAACTGTAGCATGGAATTAGCACACTAGCTAGCAAACTAGCCAGTAAAACTGAACAACTTGATGCTTCATTGCTATTAGCATAATAAGTCAATATCACAGATTCATCAGATGTTCTGATGGTTTAATATCGAGCTAACAGAACGGAGAGAAAAGGCTTGAGATAATAATGATACACTTGTTTACTGGATACGAGACAACGATCACAAACGGCCTACGTCGTTGTTAAAGACTTGTTGTCTGTCTTTGGTTGGCAAAGCTCAGAATCAGCAACAACATAGATAACAAAGTGTGTGAGGAACTTAGGTGTTTTTCTGCTTCCAGCTATGCAGCCAATTATTCGTCAACATAGAAAATCACTAACTGGAGGAGAAGATGAAAAATGGGAACATCACAAAGTAAATGGTCCACAAACGGATCCCAGAATGCCTTGCACAGACTGGATCTGAAGGTGGATTGAGAGAGCTGGTGACGTTCACGGAGTAATAAGACAGACTTTATTAATCCCAGACTGGGACCTGTTTTGTGTTGGTAATGGTCTGCAGCATCTGGACTCTCCTGAGCAGCAGGACTGAAGTATCTTCACCACTGAGCTGAATGTTTGCACGTCGGAGCACAAGCACTTTACCTGATAGTTATAATTGTTGCCCAAGCCTTCTGGACTCGGTCCGCTCAGCTCTTTGAGTTGCTTGACGTGTTGCTGCCTCTGCAACCCCTGACCCAACTCTCTTTGAGAACACTTTTGGCATCCCTTGACCCCGTTTGTTCTGAGTTCCAGCTGCTGCTGTCCGTCCTCAGATCAGCGGCAACACATACAATAACACACACACACACACACGGCACTCTGGCCAGTGAAGGCCAGAATGAAGTCATCTTTAAATCCATACTGTTGTAAGAATGGAAGATTAATCACAGAAACAGCAGAATTTAAACAAATACTTGACATTCTTTGTTTAGAAAACAGAGAAAACTGTTGGAATCAGTGAACTGCCATCTTGATCATAATAATAATCCTTTTTAAATATGTTGAATCACAAAATTCTGCATCCTGTTGCACCAGCCGAACCTTTGTTAAAGGAACAAAAATATGTTATTCCTCTGACCTGTAGTGATATTTATCAGTCTAGACAGTTTCTCTGTGAGTTGCCGATTGTTGAGTTGCTCATATTATTATATCTATTTACAGAGATCCATGATACAAGATCCAGTTACTGAAGATACTGATTGAGCAATTGTGGAAATAAATATTTATTTTTGATTTTGGGGTGAACTGTCCCTTTAAATCAGTATTAACTCATTCATGGTAACTACTTAGTTTTATACTGAACTCACCTATTTTACTGAGTCTGTAACTTCTCACCTTAGTGAGTTAAGTTAAAGACCAACGATCGACTGTTCAGTTAAAATGTTTTTGGTTCTGCTTCATCAGTATGTTGAACATCATTTATCTTCAGTACTGCTTTGATCTTCTTTTATTTGACTAAAGTGAAGTTAGCTAAATATCAACTCGCTAACTATTAAAGGCGACCACTAGTAGTGCTCTGGAGCATCATTCTTATCGGTGGGTGGATAAGTCAATAAAGCGTCAAATCTCATGCATTCATTCATCTATTAAAAATAATGTTAACTTATGTAAAGTTTCATCATAACTCCAAAGAGATGAAGTCTGTTTCAGATAATGTTTTCTCTCTCTATACGTTTCAAGGAAAATGTTTGTGTGAGCCCACTTTTCTCTCACCGGTCCGCCTTAACTCCTTAATAATGTACATGCTATTAAAACCTGTTTCTACAGAGTGTAACTCCCATGTCGGGGTATTGTGATGTACTCAGTGACAACAACCATGACATTTAAAAATTAAATCATGATATATTAATAATACACGTGCTGATTTAGTGTAAATAATCCAGCGCCTCTCAAATCATTTCATATGTATGAATAATTATTTTTTTTTTTTTTACAGATTTCCCTATAACTTCACTTTTGACATCACATATGGTGTTCCTCAAGGAAGCATTTCGGTCCCATCCTTTTTTCCTCATCCATGAGCAACATAATTAGTCACTATCGATGTTATGCTGACGACACACAACTATATATATGTGTGTGTTTCACCAAACAACCCCGGTTCTTTGAATTGTCTTTTTAACCGTCTCACTGATGTTAACATTTGGATGAGTAATACGTTATTTTTTAATCAATGAGAAAACAGTAATTACGCTCTCAGGTCTGAAAGCAGGAAGGCATAGACTCAAGCTGCGTTCACACTACACACGTACGTTGGCAGACCGTTGCTGGACGAGGAAAGGTGTGTCCAGCGCTCGCTTGCGGTGTTCGCATTGGAGAAGTTGAGAAAAATTCAACTTTTTGGGCACCGAAGGATCCGTCAGCCAATCAGATTGGGATCTGTAGTGTGAATGTGCCCTCAGTCAGGTTGCGTTCACACTACACCTTGCTGTTGATGGTTCTCATTGACTTTGCTGGGCTTGCGTTACATTATGCCAAAATTAATTGTGGGTCACTCGCATCGGCTGCATCTGCAAATGCATCTCCCCCATGCTCCAGACGCACCTTCCCTCGTCCGGCACCGGTCCGACAACGGTTCGTCAATGTACGTGTCTCGTGTGAACGCCACCTCAGTGTTTGACACACATCACAGATCTGGGAGTCCTTTTAGACTGATCTTCATTTTAGAAGCCATTTAAACAAGGTTGCAATAAACATAACTAACATAACGATGCAACATTGCCCCTCCATGCTTTTACTACCAGCTACTTGGATTATTGCAACTCTCTTTTTTTAATGGTCTCCCTGATAGTCTTTAAGAAAATGACAGTTCATTCAGAACGCTGAAGACAGAATTTGGACCAATAAAAAAAGGAAGCCATGACTTTACCCCTTAGCTCATACACTGATTACCTGCATCCTGTACAGTTGATGTTTAAGTTCTTTTAATGCTCTAATTAAATCTACAACGCCTGACATACCTTTGTATATTAATTATTGTCTTTAATTTGATGTCTCAAACTCAGATCTTCCACTACTGTTCTTTTAAAAATCCCACAAGAACTCTGGTGAGGCTGCTTCCTGTGGAACAGCAACTTAAGAAAACAATTGTAGCTCTTAACTTTAGCTTGTAGCTTTTAACCTGAGATCGTTCTTGTTTTTGTTTTTTTGCTGCTTCTGTGCATGAAATGTTCTACACAAATAGTTTTTATTATTACAGTCATATTTTGACTGCAATTCATTTGCCAAAAATGAGACAAAACACACAATAAACCAAGTTAAAGACTAATTTGACTGAATGCATTCTTATTTTCTTTTATCTATAGACATTGTGATGACATCATGATTGTGATGAGAAGCTCTACAGTATATTGTTCCTTTTCTACACAAGATCAGCCCAAAGAGGTCCTCTTCTACTGGATACCATATGGTCATGCAATCAACCCCCTGAGTGTTATCTGCTCAGTATTCAGCTGTGATTGATCTATTTGCAACTTCAATCTGCTGTTTCTCAGTAGCTATGCAAAAAAATACATGCGATATATTTGTATTTCAATCTACAATATGAACAGCTGTTCACTTTGACTTTAGCCATAAATTGTTTAGATTAGATCAGATTCAGCGTTATTGTCATTGTGCAGAGTACAAGTACAGAGACAACAAAATGCCGTTAGCGTCTACCCGGAAGTGCAAAAAGCAGAAAGTGTTGTGTAAAACACAACATGATGCCATCTGTTCTGACATACAGTGTGAAAGCATTTGTAAATTTGGCAGTAAAATCCATTGTTTTGGTCTTGTTAGCTTGTGTGTGAAAGGAGTTCAAGCATTTGAATTTTGTTAACTGTAAATTTGTGTTAACTGGATGCATATTGTGTGACAGCAACAACAAATGTGTAAATTGTAAAGCTTACACAGTCGGATGTTATGCTAACTGTGTTAAACGTTTAGGAAACTTGTTAAAAGTACTGAAAAAATGTGTCATTGCGATCATAAAGAACTAAGAGGAAGCAGTCTTTCGTTTTAGTAGGCTATAGAATCGATTTGTAAGCAAATTCCATTTACGAGGCCATTGACTCATGTTGTCGTCTCGAACAGGAGGAGCAGGAAGACCGGGTGTAAATATATCAGCCAGGTTTGTAAATGACCTTCGGCGTGTCCGGTATATTTGTAGACTTTGTTGTTTTCGTGTTTGTCTTGTTTTCTCAATGTTTCCCCGAGGTTGTGATCATTTTATACTTTTACATTATAAAGTAGGTGCTTTTATTTTGAAAGGTTGATACCAGTAAGTGAACTTGTTAAATTCACAGAAATAAGGAGTAGAAGGGACACTCATTCACCTCAGCGTAGCACAATGGTCAGATCGGCGGCCATCTTTATGTACCAATTCTGTTGAGGTTTTGCAGTAACGAGTAAAACAAGCAGTGATGTAGTAAAGATGCAAAGCATAGAGCGGGTTCTCCAAGGGGTCCCCAGACCCATAGCTATGGGGTCTGTGAAATAATTTGCTATAAATTATAAAATTGTGCTGTATCATTGTGTCCATTACCCCCACCCACGTTAACATTGGGCCAATAGAAACTCTGATATGATTGTGACACGTCACGTCAATCTGTCAATCACACTTCACTCCCGCTGCTGCTTTGCTTGGCAGAGGCCTATTAGCCAGCTAGCTCACTGGCAACATGGAGAAATATTTGAGTCAGTCCACATCGTCAAGTGACTCTGAGACCAAACTAGCCAAATTGAAAATATGACGACAGTTATATCAAGTTTGGTTTTATTGAAAACAGCGACGGGAGACCAAAATGCATCATGTGTCTTCAGAAGTAGCGAACGAAGCCAGTCAAGCTAAAGCCACATCTGATTACAAAGCACCCGGAATTTAAGGGCAAAACTAAATAATTTCCCAGCTGAAAGAGCGAGGATTACACCCGCCAGAAAACACGGATGGTGAACCTGGCCACAACTTCAGAGAAAGCCCAGAACGTATTCCTATTTGTTTGCTCAATGGATCGCTACATATGGAACTACACAATCGCACAAGAACTCATACTTACAGCGGCGGTTGAAATGTGCTAAATCTGTGTTACGATTATGAGGGGGTCCTTGGAAAATGTTCTCCCCTGTAAAGGGTCCCTGTCCCCAAAGAGTTTGAGAACCCCTGGTGTAGTGAACCACAAAACACAGCGCAACCTCCTACTTGCCTTTCTGAGAAATAACTCACAGAAACTTCACGTGGTTTTCTTCAGATGCGGTCGAACCAGGAGGAGACTCACCTGAATGGAAACAGAAAGAAAGTACAACCATGAAGTGGATAGATTTACCTTCTTTTGCCTGACATATTTATGCTGGATTCCTGTCATTTCAAACTACTACTGTTGGCTCATAAAGCCCTGAATGGCTTGTTTCTTGTTTTCAGTTTCTGAGCCATCCAGACCCCTCAGGCCATCCGAGCCAGATCTGCTTTCTGTCCCCAGAGTCAGATCTAAACATGGAGCAGCAGTGTTCACTTTTTATTCACCATAAATCTGGAACAAACTCCCAGAAATTTGCACCCTCACTTCTTTAAATCAAGGACGAAGACATTTCTATTTGCCGCTGCCTTTTATTAAATCATTTCTTACACTGTAACTCTTATTCTTGTATTTCATCCTGGTCTTTTTCTTTTGTAGCTTGTTTTTATTTTCTAACCAATCAATCAATTAAATGAAAATGTTATTTATATTTAAATATCCTTGTGTGTTTCATTTGCACTTTGCAACGTCCTTAAGCCATGCAACAAGGCAATTCACAATAAAAACTTGCCTTGTTAGTTTTCAGTAGCATATGATTTATAATACATGAGTATAATGTAAGCTGTCTTACCTGTGCAGGTAGCTACAGTAGATGTTCATAATTTAACTCGGCATGCAAAATGTTTAGATTTCGCGGCTGTCCTGGAAGAGAAATCCAATGAAGTCTGTTCGGATCAGACATGGAACCGTTTATTTTTAAGTAAAGTATTTTTTTTAATATGTGGCAAAGCATAAGCAGAGCTCTGTCCCACTGTTGTAACATGTTCAAAGCCTTTAGTGGCTGACTGACATCAGCATGTCAGCTCCCTGTCGCTGCTGTAGAGGGCGACAGAGAGCAGGAAGTCTGAGACTTCAGCTTGGAACAAACGCTTTGTGTTCATAGAGAAGACAGATTTTGTCAATCAGTAATATGTAAAGAATAAATTGTTCAATAGTGAACCTTTAAGAGTGAGATAGCTTAATTTAAAAGAACCCTCTGGCTTCTTTGTTGCTAAACAACATGGTTCGCGTTGGTCATGAAAAGTCTAGACGGGAGATTGAGAAACAGGATGAGTGTGACCAGGATGGAGGTCATGCAGCTCTCGTGACGGAGCACAGGTCCTGGCTAACCTGGGTCCTGTGACTGCCGTTGGCTCGGGGGAGAAGGGGAGGACCCTGGGGGGAGAAGGGGAGTACCGTGGGGGGAGAAGGGGAGGACCCTGGGGGGAGAAGGGGAGTACCGGGGGGAGAAGGGGAGGACCCTGGGGGAGGAAGGGCTGGGGTGCATTACACACAAGGAGAATCTCCACACATATTATCGTCTCTAATCACGTTTTAATTCAGTTTAAGAAATTAAGGACCGAATCACATAAAGGTGCAATGTGTCAGATGTAACGAGAATGTAAGTTTTGAGATTTATTATCTTAAGAACAGTTTTGACCTGATGCTAAATAAGTCAATGTATGTGATCTGCTGCCACAAGGTCCTGCTTCACTAGGAGGCTGTGAAGAACTCATGAAAAGGTTTCATTCATTAATATTTTTTTTTACAAAATGTCATTAAAATATTCAGGTCAATCATATAATCACATCATATCAGGTCCATTGATGCTGATAAGAATTAAATTGAAACTGTTGAAATAAATCTTAAACACACTAACTGTATCTAACAATGTGCTTTATGAATTTCCAGCAGTGATATAACCATCAGATAGGCTATTTCATAAAATAATATCCATGATTTCCAAAGCAACACATCAGTCAGCCTTGGTGACACATCACATTCCTGGCTCTGTCTTCGCCCTTCGGCCTCCATCGGCTGTTGACACAACAGCAGATAGCACTGCGGTTGTCTGCTCGGCGTGCTGCGTCTCGTCTCCAGAACAACGGCGGCTGGAGAGCCGGGCGGCAGGAAGCACTCTGCTGATGGGGGATTGAATGGAATCAAGGAGACGTGTAGGACGTCCCGGCGGGGATGTGTGGACACCTGAGAGCTGAGTCTGGGGTTGTTGTTGTGGTGGGAGAGACCCTGGAGACGGACGCTGTGAAATCACCTGGTTGCTCTTCCCAACGCCAGCCTGTGTTCCTAACTCTGGGACCAGTAGTGATGTCATTGAGCACATGTTACACCCACATTGAGGCGAGGACATCATCCCCCGCGTGTAAAACATATAAGACCCCTTGAACCTGAAGTGCACTTTTAACGATTTTAGGGGTGTAAATGGTTATGTCCCACATGTATATGTATCCCACAATAGTCGCGAAATTTAAATCTACTGATTCACGCACACGTACAACACTGTAGTCCACAAACCAATTGGTGACTTATAAAGTATATACAGTCTATGGATAGAATCAACAATCTATGAATCCATAATTTCCTTACAAGAAGTGTGTTGTTTTCATATCTTGCCTCATGAGAACAATAAACTATGATGTTTACTGTAAATGATGGAGGTTTATATAGTTAGTAGTTTAATTCGGTCCTTTTGAACAATGAACAATTTCCCATCCATCAATCATCAACCACTGCTTATCCTGTATTCAGGGTCATGGGTGGGCTGGAGCCCGTGAGACAGAGAACCAGTCTATCACAGGGCCGACATGTAGAGACAGACAGGGAACCAGTCTATCACAGGGCTGACATTTAGAGACAGACAGGTAACCAGTCTATCACAGGGCTGACATGTAGAGACAGACAGGTAACCAGTCTATCACAGGGCTGACATGTAGAGACAGACAGGTTACCAGTCTATCACAGGGCTGACATGTAGAGACAGACAGGTAACCAGTCTATCACAGGGCTGACATGTAGAGACAGACAGGTAACCAGTCTATCAAAGGCTGACATGTAGAGACAGACAGGTAACCAGTCTATCACAGGGCTGACATGTAGAGACAGACAGGTAACCAGTCTATCACAGGGCTGACATGTAGAGACAGACAGGTAACCAGTCTATCAAAGGCTGACATGTAGAGACAGACAGGTAACCAGTCTATCACAGGGAGACATGTAGAGACAGACAGGTAACCAGTCTATCACAGGGCTGACATGTAGAGACAGACAGGTAACCAGTCTATCACAGGGCTGACATGTAGAGACAGACAGGTAACCAGTCTATCAAAGGCTGACACGTAGAGACAGACAGGTAACCTATCACAGGGCTGACATGTAGAGACAGACAGGTAACCAGTCTATCACAGGGCTGACATGTAGAGACAGACAGGTAACCAGTCTATCAAAGGGTTGACATGTAGAGACAGACAGGTAACCAGTCTATCACAGGGCTGACATGTAGAGACAGACAGGTAACCAGTCTATCAAAGGGTTGACATGTAGAGACAGACAGGTAACCAGTCTATCACAGGGCTGACATTTAGAGACAGACAGGTAACCAGTCTATCACAGGGCTGACATGTAGAGACAGACAGGTAACCAGTCTATCAAAGGCCGACACGTAGAGACAGACAGGTAACCAGTCTATCACAGGGCAGACATGTAGAGACAGACAGGTAACCAGTCTATCACAGGGCTGACATTTAGAGACAGACAGGTAACCAGTCTATCACAGGGCTGACATGTAGAGACAGACAGGTAACCAGTCTATCACAGGGCTGACATGTAGAGACAGACAGGTAACCAGTCTATCACAGGGCTGACATGTAGAGACAGACAGGTAACCAGTCTATCAAAGGCCGACACGTAGAGACAGACAGACAGGTAACCAGTCTATCACAGGGCAGACATGTAGAGACAGACAGGTAACCAGTCTATCACAGGGCTGACATGTAGAGACAGACATGTAACCAGTCTATCACAGGGCTGACATGTAGAGACAGACAGGTAACCAGTCTATCACAGGGCTGACATGTAGAGACAGACAGGTAACCAGTCTATCAAAGGCCGACACGTAGAGACAGACAGGTAACCAGTCTATCACAGGGCAGACATGTAGAGACAGACAGGTAACCAGTCTATCACAGGGCTGACATGTAGAGACAGACAGGTAACCAGTTTATCAAAGGGCTGACATTTAGAGACAGACAGGTAACCAGTCTATCACAGGGCTGACATTTAGAGACAGACAGGTAACCAGTCTATCACAGGGCTGACATGTAGAGACAGACAGGTAACCAGTCTATCACAGGGCTGACATGTAGAGACAGACAGGTAACCAGTCTATCACAGGGCTGACATGTAGAGACAGACAGGTAACCAGTCTATCACAGGGCTGACATGTAGAGACAGACAGGTAACCAGTTTATCACAGGGCTGACATGTAGAGACAGACAGGTAACCAGTCTATCACAGGGCTGACATGTAGAGACAGACAGGTAACCAGTCTATCACAGGGCTGACATGTAGAGACAGACAGGTAACCAGTCTATCACAGGGCTGACATGTAGAGACAGACAGGTAACCAGTCTATCACAGGGCTGACATGTAGAGACAGACAGGTAACCAGTCTATCACAGGGCTGACATGTAGAGACAGACAGGTAACCAGTCTATCACAGGGCTGACATGTAGAGACAGACAGGTAACCAGTTTATCACAGGGCTGACATGTAGAGACAGACAGGTAACCAGTCTATCACAGGGCCGACATGTAGAGACAGACAGGGAACCAGTCTATCACAGGGCTGACATTTAGAGACAGACAGGTAACCAGTCTATCACAGGGCTGACATGTAGAGACAGACAGGTAACCAGTCTATCACAGGGCTGACATGTAGAGACAGACAGGTTACCAGTCTATCACAGGGCTGACATGTAGAGACAGACAGGTAACCAGTCTATCACAGGGCTGACATGTAGAGACAGACAGGTAACCAGTCTATCAAAGGCTGACATGTAGAGACAGACAGGTAACCAGTCTATCACAGGGCTGACATGTAGAGACAGACAGGTAACCAGTCTATCACAGGGCTGACATGTAGAGACAGACAGGTAACCAGTCTATCAAAGGCTGACATGTAGAGACAGACAGTTAACCAGTCTATCACAGGGAGACATGTAGAGACAGACAGGTAACCAGTCTATCACAGGGCTGACATGTAGAGACAGACATGTAACCAGTCTATCACAGGGCTGACATGTAGAGACAGACAGGTAACCAGTCTATCACAGGGCTGACATGTAGAGACAGACAGGTAACCAGTCTATCAAAGGCCGACACGTAGAGACAGACAGACAGGTAACCAGTCTATCACAGGGCTGACATGTAGAGACAGACAGGTAACCAGTCTATCAAAGGGTTGACATGTAGAGACAGACAGGTAACCAGTCTATCACAGGGCTGACATTTAGAGACAGACAGGTAACCAGTCTATCACAGGGCTGACATGTAGAGACAGACAGGTAACCAGTCTATCAAAGGCCGACACGTAGAGACAGACAGGTAACCAGTCTATCACAGGGCAGACATGTAGAGACAGACAGGTAACCAGTCTATCACAGGGCTGACATTTAGAGACAGACAGGTAACCAGTCTATCACAGGGCTGACATGTAGAGACAGACAGGTAACCAGTCTATCACAGGGCTGACATGTAGAGACAGACAGGTAACCAGTCTATCACAGGGCTGACATGTAGAGACAGACAGGTAACCAGTCTATCAAAGGCCGACACGTAGAGACAGACAGACAGGTAACCAGTCTATCACAGGGCAGACATGTAGAGACAGACAGGTAACCAGTCTATCACAGGGCTGACATGTAGAGACAGACATGTAACCAGTCTATCACAGGGCTGACATGTAGAGACAGACAGGTAACCAGTCTATCACAGGGCTGACATGTAGAGACAGACAGGTAACCAGTCTATCAAAGGCCGACACGTAGAGACAGACAGGTAACCAGTCTATCACAGGGCAGACATGTAGAGACAGACAGGTAACCAGTCTATCACAGGGCTGACATGTAGAGACAGACAGGTAACCAGTTTATCAAAGGGCTGACATTTAGAGACAGACAGGTAACCAGTCTATCACAGGGCTGACATTTAGAGACAGACAGGTAACCAGTCTATCACAGGGCTGACATGTAGAGACAGACAGGTAACCAGTCTATCACAGGGCTGACATGTAGAGACAGACAGGTAACCAGTCTATCACAGGGCTGACATGTAGAGACAGACAGGTAACCAGTTTATCACAGGGCTGACATGTAGAGACAGACAGGTAACCAGTCTATCACAGGGCCGACATGTAGAGACAGACAGGTAACCAGTCTATCAAAGGGTTGACATGTAGAGACAGACAGGTAACCAGTCTATCACAGGGCTGACATGTAGAGACAGACAGGTAACCAGTCTATCACAGGGCTGACATGTAGAGACAGACAGGTAACCAGTCTATCACAGGGCTGACATGTAGAGACAGACAGGTAACCAGTTTATCACAGGGCTGACATGTAGAGACAGACAGGTAACCAGTCTATCACAGGGCTGACATGTAGAGACAGACAGGTAACCAGTCTATCACAGGGCTGACATGTAGAGACAGACAGGTAACCAGTCTATCACAGGGCTGACATGTAGAGACAGACAGGTAACCAGTCTATCACAGGGCTGACATGTAGAGACAGACAGGTAACCAGTCTATCACAGGGCTGACATGTAGAGACAGACAGGTAACCAGTCTATCACAGGGCTGACATGTAGAGACAGACAGGTAACCAGTTTATCACAGGGCTGACATGTAGAGACAGACAGGTAACCAGTCTATCACAGGGCCGACATGTAGAGACAGACAGGGAACCAGTCTATCACAGGGCTGACATTTAGAGACAGACAGGTAACCAGTCTATCACAGGGCTGACATGTAGAGACAGACAGGTAACCAGTCTATCACAGGGCTGACATGTAGAGACAGACAGGTTACCAGTCTATCACAGGGCTGACATGTAGAGACAGACAGGTAACCAGTCTATCACAGGGCTGACATGTAGAGACAGACAGGTAACCAGTCTATCAAAGGCTGACATGTAGAGACAGACAGGTAACCAGTCTATCACAGGGCTGACATGTAGAGACAGACAGGTAACCAGTCTATCACAGGGCTGACATGTAGAGACAGACAGGTAACCAGTCTATCAAAGGCTGACATGTAGAGACAGACAGTTAACCAGTCTATCACAGGGAGACATGTAGAGACAGACAGGTAACCAGTCTATCACAGGGCTGACATGTAGAGACAGACATGTAACCAGTCTATCACAGGGCTGACATGTAGAGACAGACAGGTAACCAGTCTATCACAGGGCTGACATGTAGAGACAGACAGGTAACCAGTCTATCAAAGGCCGACACGTAGAGACAGACAGACAGGTAACCAGTCTATCACAGGGCTGACATGTAGAGACAGACAGGTAACCAGTCTATCAAAGGGTTGACATGTAGAGACAGACAGGTAACCAGTCTATCACAGGGCTGACATTTAGAGACAGACAGGTAACCAGTCTATCACAGGGCTGACATGTAGAGACAGACAGGTAACCAGTCTATCAAAGGCCGACACGTAGAGACAGACAGGTAACCAGTCTATCACAGGGCAGACATGTAGAGACAGACAGGTAACCAGTCTATCACAGGGCTGACATTTAGAGACAGACAGGTAACCAGTCTATCACAGGGCTGACATGTAGAGACAGACAGGTAACCAGTCTATCACAGGGCTGACATGTAGAGACAGACAGGTAACCAGTCTATCACAGGGCTGACATGTAGAGACAGACAGGTAACCAGTCTATCAAAGGCCGACACGTAGAGACAGACAGACAGGTAACCAGTCTATCACAGGGCAGACATGTAGAGACAGACAGGTAACCAGTCTATCACAGGGCTGACATGTAGAGACAGACATGTAACCAGTCTATCACAGGGCTGACATGTAGAGACAGACAGGTAACCAGTCTATCACAGGGCTGACATGTAGAGACAGACAGGTAACCAGTCTATCAAAGGCCGACACGTAGAGACAGACAGGTAACCAGTCTATCACAGGGCAGACATGTAGAGACAGACAGGTAACCAGTCTATCACAGGGCTGACATGTAGAGACAGACAGGTAACCAGTTTATCAAAGGGCTGACATTTAGAGACAGACAGGTAACCAGTCTATCACAGGGCTGACATTTAGAGACAGACAGGTAACCAGTCTATCACAGGGCTGACATGTAGAGACAGACAGGTAACCAGTCTATCACAGGGCTGACATGTAGAGACAGACAGGTAACCAGTCTATCACAGGGCTGACATGTAGAGACAGACAGGTAACCAGTTTATCACAGGGCTGACATGTAGAGACAGACAGGTAACCAGTCTATCACAGGGCTGACATGTAGAGACAGACAGGTAACCAGTCTATCACAGGGCTGACATGCAAACCCAAACCGGGACTCGAACCCGAGACCCTCTTGCTGTGAGAGGGAGAGACACCGCCATGCAGCTTGAACAATTTCCCAAAAAGTATAAATGTAAAAAAAAGTACAAATAACAATGATGTATTCATTTGAATGGAAAACATTTTATTAATTAGTTTAAACTTCAGATATTCTAATAAGCAACTCATTCACAACTTGGTAGACATGAGACGATATTAACATTTTAATGACACATTATCCTGATAATTATCAAAATATGCTTAAAACTCTTAAAATGGCACAAATACATGCTGGAATCACAGACAAGACACAACTTTTTGTGAACATATTTTTTAGTGAAAAACAACCAAATAATCCTTAATAAGAAGAAATACATCATAAGGTCTCCCTGAATAAATGCAAGATAAATACATGATACAAAAATTTAATCAGGCTCTATGTTTTACTTCTGGATCACAACAGTGAGCTCACAGCTTGTTAAAGTCTCCATGACCACTTTTTTATTATAATAAGCAGCTGCATCATTTCCAGTGAAAAGCAGGATTCACTTGAAATCCCTGCGTCTTCCTCCGTGTTTTTACGCGCAGAGGGGGAGGAGGGGCAGGGAGAGGGGGTTGAGCGTGCGCCCTCGGCAGACAGTCAAGCGCAAAAGACACACGGCTCATCCGCTCGCCTCCCCATTGACGTCAGCCCCGTATCACATGAACGAGTACGGACCAATCGGCGCGCCGCTACCGGAGAGTGCTGCTGGCTGCTCGACGCTCCAGATCGGAGGGGGGAAGACCGGATAAAAGGAAGCTGAGACCGGAGAGCCTGTAATGACCACGAACCCCCACGGAGGAGTCGAGAGCCGCCGCCATTGGAGCTTCGCTGGCGTTTCTTCTTCGTGTCTCGCGGCGGATCGGTGTGTGTGGCCCCGCGGACGCGGTGGATGAGGCCATGGCCCTGACGTGCTGAGCTGGTGGCGGCGGGGGGGAGGACGCGAGACGCGCACCGCGGAGACGGTCTACGGTCTTTGTACGCGGAGGAAAATGGTGGATTATTTGTTCTGTATCATAAAAACCTTCCGCCGTGTGGATATCCGGCCTTAAGACTGCGTTTCTGCCGGACTCGGGTCCTGTTCTAGCTCGGTAGGTAGGTACCCCCCTTCCCCTCCCCTAGCCCAGCTCGATCCCAGCGACCTTATCCGCTTCTGGTTTTTAAATACATGCAGGATTCTGGTGACGCGTCGACGCGCTCCGCGGCCCGAGAATAACATTTGGAGACAATAAACTGTTGGATTACTGATTATGGATTTCACCGGCGGCGGCGGCGGCGGCGGCGGCGGGGGCAACGAGCTCCACAACAACCAGTTCTACCAGTGCGAGGAGAACAAGCCTCTGCTGGGGGAGATGTCGGAGGGCAACAACAACACCAAGCCGAGCGCGGGGCCCTGCAAGAGGTCGCTGCACCACTGCAGCGGCGGCGGCGGTATGCGCTACAAGCTGCTGCACGAGGGCGACATCCAGGTGTGCGTGGTGAAGCACCCTCGCACCTTCCTCAGCAAGATCCTCACCTCCAAGTTCCTGAGGCGGTGGGAGCCGCACCACCTCACCCTCACGGACGGCAGCCTGACCTCGGCCACCGTGAGTCGCTTTCAAGCCTCCTGTGTGTGTGTGTGTGTGTGTGTGTGTGTGTGTGTGTGTGAGAGAGAGAGAGAGAGAGAGAGAGAGAGAGGGGTAGAGTGTGAGCGTGTGCGTGCGCGCGTGACTGACGCTATATCATATGCTGCGTGTCACATTCCACAGGCAACTTCGCTGTTTGTCTTTTCTTGTCTGGACGCACCAAGATTAGCCACAGTGTGTTGTTGACGCAGTTTCCCAGAAGGCAGCGTGTCACCACGCAGCCCAGGCACCTACACCCCTCCTCCCCATCACTACCCCGGCCACCCCCGTGCTGGGTTCGTGAGCTGCTTCTGGTTCTCATGCTGGGGGTCCAGGGGGGGCGGACTGTGTGTGTGTGTGTTAATGGTTATTGTTTGGCTTTTAATCTGAATTATTGAACACAAGCTTCTTCTCCTATTGGTTCCTGGAAATAAGAGCCATTCAGCGGGGGCCCTCAGGTCTACATCACACCTGGTGTTTGTGCCGCTTCTTGTCCATCTCCTGATGGACACGGTGATGATGATCCATCCTCAGTAATATGGGGTTCCAACCGTAATATGGGGTTCTATCAGTAAAATGAGGTTTTAACAGTAATATGGGGTTCTATCAGTAATCTGAGGTTTTAACAGTAATATGGGGTTCTGTCAGTAATATGGGTTCTAGCAGTAATATGAGGTTTAAACAGTAATATGGGGTTCGAGCAGTAATATTGGGCTCTAACAGTAATATTGGGTTTAACTAATAAACTGCTCAAAAAAATAAAGGGAACACCTAAACACCACATGCTAGTTCTCAACGAATAATATTCCAGTTTGAAATCTTTATTCATTACAAAGTGCAATGCGTTGACAACAAAACAACATAAAGATGATTAATGAAATCAAAATCCTCATCTTATGGAGGTCTCGATTCAAAATCATAGCGAAAATCAAAGTGTAAAATCAGATCGCAGGCTGATCCAACTTTTGTGGAGATTCTTCAAGACATGTCAAAATGATCCTCAGTAGTGCATGTGGCCTCCACCTGCCTGTATGCACTCCCTACAACACCTGGGCATGCTCCTGATGAGACGACGGATGGTCTCCTGAGGGATCTCCTCCCAGACCTGGACCAGAGCAGCAGTCAACTCCTGGACAGTCTGTGGTGTGACATGGCATTGGTGGATGGAACGAGACTTGGTGTCCCAGATGTGCTCAATAGGATTCAGGTCTGGGGAACGGGCAGGCCAGTCCATAACATCAATGCCTTCATCATGCAGGAACTGCTGACACACTCCAGCCACATGAGGCCTAGCATTGTCATGCATTAGAAGGAACCTAGGGCCCACTGCACCAGCATATGCTCTCACAAAGGGTCTGAGGATCTCATCCCGGTACCTAATGGCAGTCAGGGTACCTCCGGCAAGCACATGGAGGGCTGTGCTACCTTCCAAAGAAATGCCTCCCCAGACCATCACTGACCCACCGCTAAACCGGTCATGCTGGAGGAAGTTGCAGGCAGCAGAACGTTCTCTGCTGCGTCGCCAGACCCTGTCAGGTCGGTCACATGTGCTCAGGGTGAACCTGCTCTCATCCATGAAGAGAACAGGGTGCCAATGGTAAACCTGCCAATCTGTGATTTCTAGCAAATGCCAATCGCATTGCACGGTGTTGGGTTGTAAGCACAGGCCCTATTTGTGGACGTCGGGCCCTCAAACCTCCCTCATGGAGTCGATTTCGGACCGTTTGAGTTGAACTTGAACATCAGTGGCCTGCTGGAGGTCACTTTTTAGGGCTCTGGCAGTGTTCCTTCTGTTCCTCCGTGCACAAAGGAGCAGATATTGGTCCTGCTGTTGGGTTGTTGTCCTTCTTCAGCCCCCTCCACGTCTCCTGGTGTACTGGCCTGTCTCCTGGTGTACTGGCCTGTCTCCTGGTGTACTGGCCTGTCTCCTGGAATCTCCTCCATGCTCTTTACACTGTGCTGGGGGACACAGCAGACCTTCTTGCCACAGTGTGCATTGATGTGCCATCCTGGATGAGTTGCACTAACTGGGCAACTTCTGTGGGTTGGAGAAACCGCCTCATGCTACCTCTAGTGGTGCAAACACTGCCAAAATTAAAAAAAGAAAATAATCTGCCAGAAAGGCCGAAAACAGAGAAATGGTCTGTGGTCACCACCTGCAGAACCATTCCTTTATAGGGATGTCTTGCTTGTTTCCACCTGTGGTCTGTTCCATTTGCACAACAGCAGGTGAAATTGATTCCCAATCAGTGCTGCTTCCTAATTGGACAGGCTGATATCTCAGAAACATGATTGACTTGCAGTTACATTATGTTGTTTTAGTGTTCCCTTTATTTTTCTGAGCAGTGTATATTGGGTTCTTACCATAATATGGGTCTCTATGGTGTTCTAGAGGTAGTATGGGGTTCCAGCAGTAATATGGGTTTCTAGCAGTAGTATGGGGTTCTAACAGTAGTATGGGCTCCAATACTTATATGGGGTTATAACAGTAATATATATGGGATTCTAGCAGTAATATGGGGTTCTAGCAGTAGTATGGGGTTCCAGCAGTAGTATGGGTTTCTAGCAGTAGTATGGGGTTCTAGCAGTAGTATGGGTTTCTAGCAGTAGTATGGGGTTCTAGCAGTAGTATGGGGTTCTAGCAGTAATATGGGGTTCTAACAGTAGTATGGGCTCCAACACTTATATGGGGTTATAACAGTAATATATATGGGGTTCTAGCAGTAATATGGGGTTCTACCTGGCGAGCCAAATGGTGACATGAATCAGAAATATCAGCTACAGAGCTTTTCATTGCCGTTCTGTTGCCAAGGCAACACCTTTGTCCCCAGTGTACTTCCTGTCAGCTGCTGCGTTTGCAAGCATATGACTGGCTGGAGCCCGTCTGGCACTCAGTCAGTCATCGCTGTCTCAATTCCAAACCTGTCATGAGCGTCTAGTCTCTGCCTCCTGCTGCTGACGCCTGGTCTGGTCTACATTCCAGGTGGTTCTCAATGTAAAGCAGCCTTCCTTGGTAGGGGTGTCCTTCCAAGCCGGGTCCTTCTTACGAGGACTTGGCGATGACACGTTTGAACACACCTGGCAAGGGTGCTGGCATGCATCATGGAGAAGGTCACGGCTTCAGTTCCCCTTTGAGTCAGAGGAAGTGGACGTGGTTCTGACAAACAGGAAGTGAAATGAACATTATGATTGTTGAAGGCAATAACTTATGGTCAGCTAACAACCGTAGCCTCGGCAGTAGCAGCTTCAGCTAGCCCAACGTTAGCTTGTGAGTTATTGATGTAATTGTTAATAAGAATACAAAGAAGTTAATTTGCTACTCAGTAATAAACATTTGAAGCCATCGGACTCTGTTTGTTCTTAATGCCTGTAGAAAACCACACAAACAACACATAACCTAACATACGTACGTATGTATGTATGTGTATATATATATATATATATATATATATATATATATATATATATATATATACACATATATATACATATATACACCGTCATTATATATATATATATATATATATATATATATATATATATATATATATATATATATATATATATATATATATATACACACATATATATATATATTTTACATTTTGCACAGATGGCATCCTATCACAGTACCACGCTGGAATTCACTGAGTTCCTGAGAGCGACCCATTCTTTTACAAATGTTTGTAGAAACAGTCTGCATCCCTAGGTGCTTGCTTTTATACACCTGTGGCCATGGAAGTGATTGGAACACCTGATTTCAATTACTTGCATGGGTGAGTGAATACTTTTGGCAATATAGTGTATATACATACATACATACATGCATGCATACATACATACATACATACATACATACATACATACATTAAATTGAGGCAATTTCCTGCCTCAAATTTGTTCAGAAACAGATTTTGTTGACTGTTGAGGGTGAACTAGCTGAAAGTTTAGTAGCATGTTTCTAGGGAAGGAAATGTGTCGTGCCTAAAGGATTGTGGGTATTTCAGGAACCTGGAGGATCCACAATGAATGAAGGATTCTGAAGGATCTGGCACACTGGAACAGTCCTTTGGTGGCGTTCGATGATGTAGCATCCTTTTTATAGAAGGATCCTTCTGTAATAAAAGCCTTTATTTCTCCTTCTGTTATTATCAACACGTCTGACATTTAGCAAAAAGCCAGCCCGGTGTTTTATCAACACTCCTCCTTTTAAGGCTTTTTGGATGTGAGCCTATCAGACCCGAGCTGGACGACTGTGCTGGGTTACTTCCTGCAGACTCTGAGACGCTTCTTATTGTGGGAAAAGTTTCTGGTAAATAAATTACTTTATTATCTCGTAAATTGGCAACTTTTTTCTCTTGGATTTGCGACTTTATAGTCAGTACATTTTTTACTTTTCTCTAAAATTTTAGATTTTTTTTCTCAGAATATTGGCCCCCCACCCCCCCTTCCCGATTCCTTTTCTCTTGCTACGATGGCTCTCATACGCCAGGTTACAGCCGCCGTGTATTTCTGTCTTTGTCGATGTCAAACATTCTTCTCCGTTAAGGCTTTTCTTCAGGGCGAAGCATGAGTATGCGTTTCCTCAGTGGAGTTGTTGTGCTGCTCTTCGTGTGGGCAGAAGAACAATGGCGATGGATTTACTGCATTTTACAGAGACGGTGTCCAACGAGGACCACAGAGAGTCGACTCAACGGCGTCCCCACGCACATAGCTGGGACGCCGGTGGGAACTGAGCTCTGTGGACGGGATGCTTTCACCAACTAAAACCTTGTGTGTAGAAAATCACATCACATCTGTGTCAGGAGGCTGCGAGTGCAAGCGGGCACTTCCTGCACTGGGTCTCCTTCACAAAAGGCAGAGATGAAAGGAATCTGGCTGTTAGAAACCAATCAGGGGGGCTCTGGGGTCTCCTGGTCCCGTCTGCAGGGGCTCACGATCACATGAGGAGCAACATCACCACAACGGTCCCTTTTCTACGGGGGTCGGGGTTCTATCTTGTGGTTTTAACTGGCAGTAAACTGATCTGAGACCAGACGGCAGTGGTGTTTGTGTGTCGGCCTGTTTGAGGTGAGAATGAGTCGATGCATGGGAAAGATGAGCAAAAGCACCTGCATGTGAGAAATAAAGCTTGAAACTTGAGCGAGAAGCTTTAATTCTGTAAAGACACTTTCTCACTTGACGATCGAACGTCTGGCTTTTGTCTCCGGTCCGGGTCGGCCCCAGAGACATGACTCAGCAGAACTCAGGAGGATTCATTGCCTCCGGTTCCAGTCAGAGTGAATTCAGAATAAATGGACTCAGTCCGGATTATTACAAGTTATTAACGTACAAATCGTTCAATCAACAGGCTCTGGTGGTTCACCGGCATTCTGGTCTGGCTCCTTCTGTGTTGCAGGTCTGGCCTCGGTACAGTGGACCACCTTGTGTGGACCCTTTGCTCATTCCACGTTCTCCAGAAAGACCTTAAGTAAACCTGGTCCCCGGTACCACAGGGTTCTCTGCAACTGAACTGGCACCAGGAGCCCTCATTTGCTCAAGCGGGGGTCCCTGATGGGGCTTAATGGGAGAATAAAAAGCAAAAGATATCCTGTCAGCTGGTTACACAGCGGTGTCTGTGTAAAGGTGATCTGCTGGTCACAGCAGAATTAAAATGCCGTCACACCAGATGCAAAGTGGGTTTTCCGCATGGGGCCTGCATACAAAGTCTAAAAATCTATTTTTCTCAAAATAAGGTCTCATGGTGCCAAACGTAGCATTTCTATATTTATTCCCTGCTTGTTTTTCATTTGTGTTAAACTTCCGTCGATAAACAAGTTTTATTGTTGGATTGAAGAAAAAATGTAAAGTAGAAACTGATTTAATTCAGTGGTGAGTGACATAATTATGTTACAGAATCAGCAAATAAATACAGAATTGTATTGAATGGATCAGGAAACAAAGATGCTCAAATTTGGTAAAATGTATGAAAAATTATCCATAAAGGCTTAAAGGTCTGATTCATATAAAGTCCTGGTTATTAAAGTTCAGATGTGTTCAGGAAGTGTCTTTTATCCCTGTGTTGTTTCTGTATTTGGGAAAGTGGAACGTCTAATGCGTTGGTGAAAGGAGAAGTGTGGGCGATGTTTGGTCCGGCCTCCTTCATGTGACGTCTGCAGCTCGGTCCTCCGGGGCTCCTGCCAGACCACAAGGAGATGTGAAACCCTGGTCCCCCTTTGGACGTCACTCTGGTCAAACCAGACTCTAGTTTCCCTACTTAAAGTTTCTCTTTCTCTTCGTAAAGTCAAAGTATTGATCTGTTCCTGTAAGGGAGGAATGTGAGCGTCCTTGAGCTGCAGTCAGACTGAGGCCGACTTGTTGAAACTTAGAAGGACGATTATCAGCGTGCGTGAACGGGATGACGTCCAGAAGAGCATGATGCAGTTCCTCCTGCTATCGGTGCACGCTGATATCTGCAGTTCCTCCGTCTGTTCATGCTCTTTAAACTCCTCTGGTTTCGTATCAAGAGCTTCAGGTCGACTTTATTATATTTATTCTAAAAACTTTATAAAACTTCAGGGAACTATTTTATTTATTTGTTAATTTCTTCGGCTTAATAATAAAAGCTGCTTCCTGCAGCTTTGTGTGTTCAGATGTTTTTTTTTACTGCAGACAAATACTGGTTATCGGCTCTGTAAAAGCCGTATCGGTGGAATGGCGGCCGAGAGTGAGCGGTTACCGGCTTTCTATCTTCTTCTGAGCATTCTGAGCTCGTACAATCCCCCTTTTGGCGGGTCGCTCACATAACACGTCATCAAAACGTCACTTCCTGCTCCGGCTTCCCAGCTCCCCCCGTTCTGTCTCCGGACTTTTTACATTAGCGACGCTGTGGAGAAAAGGAGCGATAATCCCACAACGAAAAGGTGACGTAGACTGTATATAAACTAACATTGTGTTGGATTGAAGAAGACTAGAAACTAGAGATTGAGACCATAAACTCATGTTTACAATGTTTACTGAGATAATAAGTCAAGAGAGAAGTTGGGTCAGTTTCTCATAGACTTCTATACAATCAAAGAGGAGTCGCCTCCTGGAGGCCAGCAGAGAGAATGAGAGTTTAAGCCAAGGCTGAAGTGCCATTATATAGCAGTACTAGTATAGTTTTCGTTGTATAGCAGTTGCTGTACAATGCTGTTTTTGCATGGAGTTACTCACCTCAAATCACCCCGTAGACATTAGCAGTAGATAGCCGAGCGCCTGTCGTCCCTCCCAGTCACCGCAGAAACGAAAACGTTTTCCTTGTAGTTTTGATTTTGTATCCATAAAGAAACGATTGAGCAGTGCAGTCGTCATGTCCGTAATAAATCCATGAAGCTGTTATGTCCATATGTATGACTATGTTACAACATAGCAACGATAGCTTCAGCTAGTAACGTGCCGGGCGCTCGTCCCTCCCAGTCACCGCAGAAACGAAAACGTTTTCCTCGTAGTTTTGATTTTGTATACATAAAGAAACGACCGAGCTGTGCAGTCTTCATGTCCGTAATAAATCCATGAAGCTGTTATGTCCGTATGACTATGTTACAACATAGCAACGATAGCTTCAGCTAGTAACGTGCCGGGCGCTCGTCCCTCCCAGTCACCGCAGAAACGAAAACGTTTTCCTCGTAGATTTTGTATCCATAAAGAAACGACCGAGCTGTGCAGTCGTCCTGTCCGTAATAAATCCATGAAGCTGTTATATCCATATGTTTGACTATGTTACAACATAGCAACGACTGCTTACAGCTAAACAGTAGCCGGGAGCCAAAACAATGCAAGTCTTGCGCAAGTTCCCGTCTGCCGTCCTCACTCTGGAGCTGTTTTCAAGCCAGTACAGTGACAAATCTTGGACAGTCGCGCGAGGGAAATGAAAATGGGGTCAAAAATGACCGGATTTCTCCTTTAATGGTGTGTGAATGAAATCAATCAAATTTGAATTTGGAGCGACCCTTTAGTGGCTTTTATCTCATGGTCCTTTAGTTAAGTTTTACCCCGGGATCCTTTAGATCCTTTTTAACCTGGGGCCCTTTAGTGGGTTTGCATCAAAAAGCAGCACATTCTCACATTTACATTTTAGTTTCTTATCGTTTTTCGTGCCATATGACAGCCGGCCCCACCACACTTTATGTCCCGATAACGGATGTGGTCATACCGTAAATCCTCTAATATAGGCCTGGGCCTTTATTTACTCAAGCGCATCGCGGCCTAGGCCTTTATTGGAAGGAGGCCAGAATTAGAGACAGGCCCCTATTTCTATTTGAGCAAAACGGACTACCAGTAGAATGAATAAAAACGAGATTTTGTGTCTATTTGAACCTATAAAATATTAGGTGCTCCGCAGCTGCCATATTACGGAAAACAACGTTTACCGCTTCTTAGTATTGCACGCTTGGTGGGCTGCCACTAGGAGGATGATTGACAGGCGCTCTCCTTCATGCAATCACACGCACACTTCATGGCTGCACCTGATTGGACGATCGCTTTCACAGCTGTCCTGTTTGCTCCCGGATTTCAAACCGACCAACATGGCGGCTTGTTTGGAAACTTTCTCTTATTTTACGACAATAGTTCACCAAAAAGTGTTTCTGAAAACATTTTAAGCGAGAAATAAGCTATGCAGTTGCTGAATCTGTCTTTATTTTAGATCGACAACGGTCAGTTTAAAAGATTTTCGAGAGCTTGCGGGAGGCTGCGGCGCACTGTCTCTCGACACTCGCCGTCAGGCGAATGCATTGCAGGGCTTCTTACATACCGTAAATCCTCTTATATAGCTTCAGCCAAAATCTCCGTGACGCGAAGGCATTGTACGGCTGACAATGAATGGGAAGCGTGGAAATAATGCTGCCTGTGGACACTTGCCCCGGCCTCCATTAGAGACCGGCCGTTATTTACCTCCGTCGACAGCGAGACCGGCCAATGTTAGGGCAGTATTAGAGGATTTACGGTAATTGGTTGGAGCTTTTGTTGCTTTCAAGTTAATTTGAGTGGGTCGAGTCTCCTGCATGCTGCACAGCTGCAGGTCTGCACGGCTGCATGGCTGCAGGCCTACATGACTGCAGGTCTGCAGGAGCTGTGTTCCTGTCGTCTTAGTTTCTGAGCAGCGAGCTGGTTGTCCCTCAGCGAATGGAGAAGTGGAGCAGCTTATCGTTCAGGGAAGTGAGTCCAGCAGTGCGGCTGAGCTGTGTGAGTCGCTGAGCGGCATTTATGACCGTTCATGTTGGTGTGTGATCGGTAAGTCGGCCCCACCGAGGCTTCGGGAACAAACACCGCTACCAGGTCACCTCAGCCGTCCGTCACATCGGGGTCACAGCTTCATGCCTGTTTGTCGGGGGGTGGTTATTGGTGGTGTGGTTATTGGTAAATATGAGACGCAGGATGTGATAATGTTCTCTTGGTGACGGGAACAGGAAGAGGAAGAAATGTGCTCTCAAATGTCCTCTTATATGGTTGTTGTTACTCTGTGGGAGTATTCATGTGTCCACGATACCATATTATTACCATGCTTTTGATATTTTAAACACATTGCAATATGCCGGGTATAACGATCACTTATATTGCAACCTGCTACCTTTTTTCAAACTGCAGATTCTGTCTGTTTCATCTAATAAGATGAAGTTTTCACTCAAGAGTGAACTAAAAGCTGTCAAGAAGGAGTTGAGAGAAGGAAAAGAGGGAGCAGGAAAGGACAGAAGAGGGGACGCTACAGTTATCACAGTCAATAAACAGTAGGGTTGCACATCTCTTTGTGATAAACGGTTCGATATGCATCTAGATACACAGGTTACGATTCGATTCAAAAACGATATCCTTTTATTACAGACCGATTCGAATCGATTCCATACAGTGTAAGAACGATATGATTCGATTCTACGGTTAATATTTGTTATAGATATTTTATAAAATAAAGAAGCCGATTCTATGAAAGTGACGGTACAATAGTTTCTTTTCAAATATGTAAAATACCACATATCTCCAAACATTGTGGCTGTATGGCACTGGCAAAAAAAAAAAAAAAAAACCCAAACAAAATCACATGTGAATGTATTTATTTTTAGACATGGACCAAAAAAAAGGCTGGCTGAATCGTTGGATGGCGGTCACAGGACAGTGTCGTGGACGCTACCCGTCATTTATCTAGGGATTCATTGATAATTCGTATCGATTGAGGAGGCTGCTACCGATGCAGCCGTATATCTCACTTGTTGAACCGATTATCCGGTCGCATCGATTTATCGTTTACAACCCTAATAAACAGCCCAGTTATCTCCAACAACAATGTATACAACGAGGCGATTAATCACGTAACCATGTTGATGAAGTTTGCGATGCTTCACACTGAGTTTAGCTGTCTATGAGGGGTGAAGTTAGATTGTTTAGACGCCAGCTGCAGGCGTGCTAATGTTGCTGCTGTGCTAAAGTTAGCTACGGCTGCTGTGCTAACGCCCCTTGGTGACGTCGTGGGTCTACGTCACTCAACTGACCAATAGTGCAACTTGATCAGTCAGTTACTCACTCACTCACTCACTCATTTACTCAGCCACAAAGCCACTTATAGTGCCGGTTCTCTGGTCCAGCCAAAAAATACATACAAGTTTTGTCGCTCTACTAGCTAGAATATTAATATTGACCAATAGGGAAACTCATTTAATGGGGTCCATTCTTCAGGTTCATTAAGAGGATGAACTTCCCTCATTCCTGATTGGAGGGAGTCATCATTATGTTGTGGATGTCTTTTTTCTTTAATTGTTGTTTTTCTTTTTACATTCCTTCTTTTCTCATTTTTATATATGTTTATGGTCGTGGTTTTGTTTTGGTGTTTAACAGTTTAAACTCTTTGACGCTATTTTATGTTCCTGAAATCCCCAATAAACCAGTTTCTAAGTAAAGAAATAAGTTGTGGGATTGAGTCAGAATAAAACCCAGTGTGTGTTCATGGTGATGTGGGAACAGAGAGACTCATTCATGTGGATCTGGACAAACAAAGGAGCTCCATGACTGCGAGGATCAGATCCATCAGGACTGTTGGTAGATATCGCTGGTTTGGTCTTATTACAACACTGTGTTATACTTCAGTACTACTACGTGTGTTATACTACAGTATTTCTACATGTGTTATACTATAGTACTACTACACGTGTTATACTACAGTCAGTGTTTTCACTCCTGCACCTAGCAGTGGTGGTACGCTATTACTAGATGCATATAAACGGAGAGGAGTAGAGGAGAGGAGAACTCCGTCTTCTCTTTAGAAACGAATATTATTTTGTGCTACGGATGCTTCAAATATACTGTATGTACTTAGGCCTCAAGAGCCCTTCTGGTGCCGGCAGACACATGGAAACCTCCTGGCAGGGCGTGCTTTGCGAGTGCACAAGAAAACACACTACACTACAGTACTACTACACGTGTTCTACTACAGTACTACTACACGTGTTCTACTACAGTACTACTACATGTGTTCTACTACATTACTACTACATGTGTTCTACTACAGTACCACTACACGTGTTCTTCTACAGTACTACTACACGCCTTCTACTACAGTACTACTAAACGTGTTCTACTACAGTACCACTACACGTGTTCTACTACAGTACTACTACACGCCTTCTACTACAGTACTACTACACGTGTTCTACTACAGTACTACTACACGCCTTCTACTACAGTACTACTACACGCGTTCTACTACAGTACTACTACACGCCTTCTACTACAGTACTAGTACACGCCTTCTACTACAGTACTACACGTCTTCTACTACAGTACCACTACACGTGTTCTACTACAGTACCACTACACGTGTTCTACTACAGTACTACTACACGCCTTCTACTACAGTACTACTACACGTGTTCTACTACAGTACTACTACACGCCTTCTACTACAGTACTACTACACACGTTCTACTACAGTACTACTACACGCCTTCTACTACAGTACTAGTACACGCCTTCTACTACAGTACTACACGTCTTCTACTACAGTACTACTACACGTGTTCTACTACAGTACTACTAGGCAAGGCAACTTTATTTGTATAGCACCTTTCATACACAAGGCAGACTCAAAGTGCTTCACAACATGTCATACAATAAATTGAACAAAAATAGAAGAATTTAAAAGAAAATAAAGGCAAGTTTAAAATGCATTACAGAAAGACAAGGAGAATAAAAACATATTTGCAATAATAAAAAAAACAGTGCAGACGTTAAAAGATTTGGCAGAGAGCTATGGTGAACATAAAAGTACACTACACGTGTTATAATACATTACTACTGCACGTGTTATACTACAGTATTACTACTACATGTGTTATACTACATTACTACTGCACGTGTTATACTACAGTATTACTACTATGTGTGTTATACTACAGTACTACTACACGTATTATACTACAGTACTACTACTACTACATGTGGGGGGGGGGACATGCAGGGAAGGGCCACAGGTCGGATTCAAACCTGCGTCGCTGCCTACCAAGGGAGCTACATAGGCACCTGGTATTCAACATTTTTCATAATGCAGTTCATACATCATGATTTCTGATGATGATTCTTATCTTTGTGTTTTCTTTGCTCCCCGTCTGTTTCTCCCTGGAAACAAAAATAAAACACAACATACATCCTCATCCCCTTGTTTCTATGGTAACGCAGCCGTGAGGAGAGGAGAGAAGCTGAAGCCTCCTCCAAGTCTTCTCCACCTTAAAAAGCACAACAGAAAGAGGAGCAGGAGGAAAACAGCTGAGTATAAAGAAGGAAAGGAAGAGAATCACCACATGCTCTTGTCCAGGATGTCGTATCTATGGCAACCTCGGCCGGTTATCAGAAAATTGAAGTCCCTTCTGTTTGTCTCCGTTCTGCTCAGCCTTTTCAAAAACACCATTCATCTCCTCCTTCAGCACACAAGATCACATTCTGCTCTTTATTCTGCAGTTCGTCTCGTTAGTCTGGCGTGTGCGTCCCGGTTGAGCTCGTCCGGCAGACAGACGGGTAGACAGAGAGACAGGGAGCAGGGCCAACGTTCACTCTCCCGAGGAAATGAGACATCTCGTCCAGAATCAATATTTGCTGTGGACGTCGTCCGTAATGAAAATCCTGTTTGTATGCAGTTTCACAACACAGGTTTAGTGTGTGTGCATGTGAGACACAGAGGAGGGAGGTGTAAATAAAGGAATAGCCCGTTTGTTCATCGGGGGTGGGGGGGCGGCATGACAGTGAGATGGATGCAAATAAAGAGAACCACCTGCTCGACGACCAGGCAGGAAGCTGCTGCTGCATCGATGGAGCTGCTCAGATGTGTTTGTGTGAAGCAGAGCAGTCTGTCTGTCTGCCTGCCTGTCTATCTCTCTGCCTGCCCGTCTGTCTGTCTGTCTGAGAGCAGCAGCAGCAGATTTACAGCTTCATTGTCTCAGTCATTATAATGACGGTGATTACTGGTTGGATGATGCATGTATTTACATTTGTATGAGGTAACTGAGCATCTTATTTGCTTAAGAACTGGTTTAGCTGCTCAGATTAATATAAATCATCATAAACATTAGTAAGTTGGTGTATATTAGTATTGTTACCAAGTTTTGATTCAACAGGAGAGTTGACAATGTAGTTATTTCTATTAGCAGCTACTTTCTGTGTGACGTGTTTTAATAAGAGTTGGTGTGTGAGCGGATCTGCTAGAGGACTGAATGGATCCACAAGAGGACGGTTGGGGTCCAGGTCCAGCCTCAGCATCTTTTCTGAATCTGTCCAAGCGTCTCCTGTAATCCATCCAACAGATAATCCACCAGAGACCACATGTTGAAGTCTGGTTTTACCGGGTTTCTCAGTTCTCACGTTCTCTTCATCAACACCACTTCCTACACTGTGGTGTCTTCCTGGTGTAGTCCTGTAGTCCTCTAGTACTATAGTCATGTACTCCTGTAGTTATGTACTACTGTACTCCTGTAGTTCTGTATTCCTCTAGTACTGTACTACTTTAATCCTGCAGTCCTGTAGTCCTGCACTACTGTAGTCCTGTACTCTTGTACTGAAGTCCTGTAGTCCTGTTCTATTGAAGTCCTGTACTACTGTAGTCCGGTAATCCTGTACTACTGTAGACCTGTACTCTTGTACTACTGTAGTCCTGTACTACTGTTCTACTGTAGTCCTGTAATCCTGGACACCTGTACTTCTGTAGTCCTGTAATCCTGGACACCTGTACTTCTGTAGTCCTGTACTACTGTTCTACTGTAGTCCTGTAATCCTGGACACCTGTACTTCTGTAGTCCTGTAATCCTGTACTTCTGTACTACTGTAGTCCTGTAATCCTGGAGTCCTGTAGTCCTGTAATCCTGGACTCCTGGGGTCCTGTAATCCTGGAGTCCTCTAGTCCTCTAGTCCTGGACTCCTGTAGTCCTGTAATCCTGGAGTCCTGTACTACTGTAATCCTGTAGTCCTGTAATCCTGGAGTCCTGTACTACTGTAATCCTGTAGTCCTGTAATCCTGGAGTCCTGTACTACTGTAATCCTGTAGTCCTGTAATCCTGGAGTCCTTTACTACTGTAATCCTGTAGTCCTGTACTACTGTAGTCCTGTAATCCTGTAGTCCTGTAGTCCTGGAGTCCTGGAGTCCTGTACTACTGTAATCCTGTAGTCCTGTAATCCTGGAGTCCTGTACTACTGTAATCCTGTAGTCCTGTAATCCTGGAGTCCTTTACTACTGTAATCCTGTAGTCCTGTAATCCTGGAGTCCTGTACTACTGTAATCCTGTAGTCCTGTAATCCTGGAGTCCTTTACTACTGTAATCCTGTAGTCCTGTAATCCTGTAGTCCTGTAATCCTGGAGTCCTGTAATCCTGGAGTCCTGTACTACTGTAATCCTGGAGTCCTGTAGTCCTGTAATCCTGTAGTCCTGTAGTCCTGTAATCCTGTAATCCTGTAGTCCTGTAGTCCTGTAATCCTGTAATCCTGTAGTCCTGTAGTCCTGTAATCCTGGAGTCCTGTACTACTGTAATCCTGTAGTCCTGTAATCCTGGAGTCCTTTACTACTGTAATCCTGTAGTCCTGTAATCCTGGAGTCCTGTACTACTGTAATCCTGTAGTCCTGTAATCCTGTAGTCCTGTACTACTGTAATCCTGTAGTCCTGTAGTCCTGTAATCCTGTAGTCCTGTACTACTGTAATCCTGGAGTCCTGTAGTCCTGTAGTCCTGTAATCCTGTAGTCCTGTAGTCCTGTAATCCTGTAGTCCTGTAGTCCTGTAGTTTACAAAGTGCTTTGACAGACAAACAAAGATACAAGACAACAGAACGATAGAAAGACAAACAATGATGTCAAATGAAACTGATAGAGAGAAGAAGAGACGAAACAATTAAAACAAATCACTCATAAACAGAGTTTCAGGACGAGTTTAACCGTAAATAAAAGTGAGGCGGTTTGGTGAGTAACAGGAAGTCGTTCAGTCTGAGGACATGAATCATGTTCTGCCTCACTGACAGACTTCTTATTGACATGAAACGTTTCTCTGAGCTCTACGTGCTCCACTTCCTTGTGGCTTCACTCGGCCTCGTTATTTTTATCTGTTCAGTTCTGTCCCCCCCCCCCCCAAAGACTCTTCTGTTCCTGAGGCCGGAAACTTGAGGTCATCTCTCAGTGTTTCAGTCATCGTTGTGAGACGAGCAAACAGGTTGTGGCCTGTTACTCAGATACATCTGCTTCCAGCTCCCATGGCCATGAGACCTGGATCAGGTCTGTGGATCAGGTCTCTGACACACCACCTCCATGGCTTGGTGTGCGTGTGCGTGTGCGTGTGCGTGTGTGTGTGTGTGTGTGTGTGTGTGTGTGT
The DNA here is from genome assembly GCF_963514095.1 of Eutrigla gurnardus. Taxonomy (NCBI): domain Eukaryota; kingdom Metazoa; phylum Chordata; class Actinopteri; order Perciformes; family Triglidae; genus Eutrigla; species Eutrigla gurnardus. Next base: position 9,980,591 of record NC_139923.1, on the reverse strand, counting down.
GTGTGTGTGTGTGTGTGTGTGTGTGTGTGCGTATCAACAATGTCTCTCTACGTGATGTTTGTGTATTTGTGTGATTAATGGCTTTTTGCTAAATTGATTTTCCACTTTGTTTTCAGCGCTCAGTGAGTATTCAGTCGGAGCGGCATCACATGTCCGAGCCCGGCTGATACAGATTACCGTGTGTGCTCTGTAGCCGCGGTTGTGTTTGGCCCGGTTTGTTTACCCAGGGCAGGTTTCTTTTTGTCTCCCCAGCTGACTGCCAGTAAAAATAAATGCCCTTTTTTTCTGTTTAAATAAACGGTGTGTGGTGTAAATGTCAGACAGCGGCCGACTAATGTCTCTCTCTCTGTCCCTGTCTCTCTCTCTGTCCCTGTCTCTGTCTCCCATCCAGCCCACCGGTTACATGGAGACGTCGCTGTCCTACAGCTCCATAGAGGACCTGCAGCTCCTCTCCTGGGACAACGCCCCCAAGTATTGTGTCCAGCTCAGCTTCCCCGGCGGCACCGTCCTGCTGCAGGTAACCTTAGCAACAAGCTGCTGGCTGCACACTTTACAGCATTAATTTACACCAAAACCCTGTGATGCATCCGGTCACCTGTTAATGCAGGTTGGAATTAGTGTCATGCTGCACTTTTGACTTTGGTATGATACCCTCCATTAATATTGCAATACTGATAATGAAACGTTACCACAGCAACAATCTAAAACGTCAGGAAGAGTAATGGATAATGGATGACACATTAATTTAAAAGGTTAAAATTTATTTATTTAAAAATGTACATGGTGTTCAGTATTTGGATGACTCCTATACTTGAGTTAATGTGATTTCTTCTTCATATTTACAACCACATTAAACAGTGTTTAACCCTCCGGTGCACCAGTACCAGTTCAGGTGGGGAGTGGTACTGCAGCAAGGAGACAGAAACTCACTAAATGATAATAAAGCCAGATGAAATTCTGTGAGACATTGATGAAGGAAAGCTGCTAAAATCAGGAAGACACCACAATAGGTGTAGAAAGCTCTGGTTGAGGTGAAGTGGTGTCACTCTCTTCCTTTTAGTCCACTTCAGGTTCCTGAGAAACCCGGTAAAACCAGACTTCAACACCTGGTCTCTGGTGGATTATGTGTTGGATGGATTACAGGAGACGCTTGGACAGATTCAGAAAAGATGCTGAGTCTCATTTTATCAGAACATCTGGTCGCTAATTAGAGTTGTTGTTTTCCTGGTTTTCTGAATGGAGCTCTGCTGATAACAAGGATGGGTTCGTCTCCTGTCCAAAAGATATCTTATTTTAACTATTTTAATCCTTTATTTTTATTTTTTTATTAATTCTATGCATTTAATGCTCAAGATTTTTTAATGCTTAAATTCTTATATCTTTGCCTCTGTGAAGCATTCATGTATTGCCTACATGAATGGTTTACAGATATACTTGCTTGCTTTTAATATCCCATCATAATGGAGAGAGCTAGACTGTCTGGTTTGGTAGCTGTAATGTTTCAGACTAGACAGACCAGAACCTGTACTGGACACCTGACACCAGGGTCTAAACTACGACAGAGTCCACAGAACAGAGAACATCTGGTCCTGGTACCCATCAGCCCAGTGACCTCCCAGTATTGGAGGTGGGGGTCCCCGGGGTAAACCCTCCTCATCAGCTGATCCCTGTTGAACCGCTGACAAACTCACACAGTTTATACTTTCAAGGTCAAGTTCAGCTCCTTATCCATGAGCTAAGACCAGTCAGGCTCCCTGCAGTGGTGTGAACTGAAAAAAAATATTGGTCAGTTATTGGAGAGAAAAAACAGAAACAACATTAAATTTCAAGGGAATTCAACTTGAAAACCCAAACTGCGCACAATCTGTGTAGCTGCCTGGAGGATGACGTGGCGGCAATTAAATGATTCAGACTGAGGAATGTGAGTTCTCCTCTCATCGCCTCGCTGTCGTCGCTTCCTGTGGGGAAACATCATCATCATCATCACCATCACCATCATCGTTAGGGGTGGGGATCTCTTGGCACCTCATGATTCGATCTGATTACGATTCATAGTCAACGATTCGATTATAAACCGGTTCTCGATGCATCTAGATGCAACAATTTTTTTTGTGTACATTTCTTTGAGTTTGCTACTCAGTTTGCTAGTCACTTCCTACTTTTGTGATGATCATAAAAGAAAACCAACCAACCTAATTTCTTCAGTTAGGAACCTTCCTAAGCAAAATAGACTGACCGCAGCCCAGGTTGTGAAATCCCAGAAACACCAGGAAAACCGCTGTCCTGTCTGAGTTCATGACATCATCCAGAGGTGCTCGGTGGACTTCACCAAGCTGGATTCACTGGATCTAGCAAGACCCACGTGGGCTGGTTTACCACAGCTGGAGGAATCAAGAATAAAGTATTTAGCTGTGATTTAATATCAATAACCAGATTAAAAGGATGCTGAAATAACTCCATGATGATGGTGATCAGTAAAACGTGTGAAGTCATGCTTTGTAAGGTCTGTCTGCAAGACGACAAGCTAACTACTTTTAAAATGCTTGTTTTCTGAATGGAAATTGTTGTTTGGACCACAGACAGTCTCTGGTTCCTCCACATAGTCTGGTCAGGTCTCTGGACTAATGTGATCTCCTATCGTAGACCTCTGAGGGACCACAGACTGAGGTGACAACATTTGGTTCCTCCATTTAGGACACATTTCCTGCTTGAGTTGAAATATTTCAAACAGTGAGAATTTGCATGTATTCATGTCTTTGCTCTGACTTTGTGTTTGGATGCAAACACAACATAGAACATTCAATTGTTGTCCGCAACACTCACTATTGTCTGAGCCGACACAGCAGTCCAGTTAGAGTCATGTAGTCTGGACCAGGAGCTACACATTCTACTGCAGAAGGGATTTCATGTCAATATGACTGATCGTGTGTGAATCAGCATCTCTGTTACAAACCCACTTTGTCATTCAGCTTCTTTCTGCGGCAGAAAATGCAGTTGTGGTGGTTTCACATGATGAATTTAGTTCCGTCTCTTGTCGCTAGTCTGAAGTGTGTGGGGCTTGGCAGAAAAAAAACGCTGGTCACGTACACCAATCAGAGTTGAGCAACAATTCAAACTCATCATATCAAACCCACATAGTCCACATTGTCTTATAAATAATAACCAGATACTTCAACTTATGGTGTTGAATATTAGGTTCAGGTATGGATAATTAATGTTGCAGAACATTTTAGAGGCGTTAAAGCTGCATTGTAGTTGGTTTGTCTCCAACACTCACAGCTGGACGTAAACAGGCAGGAGTACGCGTGTCACAGAGTGACATCACTATATAGCGCTGTAAACGTGTCCCCCAGAACACATCACACCCATCTGGAAATGATCAGAATAATTCAGGATATCCAGACAGAACATGATGGTTACACATATAGATTAGGACAATAATGCTAACAGGAATAATAATAACCTTTTACGCGTTTGTTTCTGAGAGCTGAGACTGGCTTCTAAATGACAAGAGATCCTCGTTTGTGGGTTTGTTTCCTTTTACCTGAGATCACACGTAACAAATCGTTTTGTGTGTGTGTGTGTGTGTGTGTGTTGCTGCAGGCTGCCAACAGCTATTTAAGGGACCAGTGGTTTCACTCCCTGCAGTGGAAGGTAAGGTTACTGTTTGTATTTAACTATTAATTCGTACGTATCAGCCACATCTAAGGGGATTTTTTTATTTAAATGTTTCATCCTTATATTTAAAAACACATACATGTAAGTTTAGGTTCCTAATGTTGAAAACAAAATGGGTTTGTGCTACATCACAGATCTTCTCACAGTCTGACGTATATATTTGTATATATATATATATATATATATATATATACACATGTGTATATATACATACGTGTGTATATTATAGACCTTCATGGGGGTCGCCCCTCTGAAGCCGTCGGTGCTGGATCACACTGGACTCCCTGATCCACATGAGGCCGTACCAGGAAGTACGCCTGAAATAGTTCAGAGTGTCTGAACACACTTGCTGCCTTATGATTTAATTTCCTCCACACTGTCGAGCAATAATCTGCTCTGTAGAAAGCAGCAGTGTGATGACTCCTCACAGGCCTTTCCTGTTTACCTGCTTTCGCTGCAGAGAAACGGTGACATCAGGTGTGTTAATGAGGTCAGAGGTGTCACTAGTGATGGAAGGAAGGAGTTCATCGCCAACTACGTTTTCACATACCAGGGCGTTATCTTGGTGTTCAGTGGCACAAGTTACAAAGAATATGTCAAGAACTAAAAAATTACCATAAAATGTTAAATACACTATACATACACATATGCAGCCATATATACACTGTGTTATAATAATAACGTGTACAATTTCACAGTGCAAAATTGTGAAATCCGCAGTAACACATAGATGTGGTATTATATCGCAATAAAGTCTCTCAAAGGTGGTGATCATGGTGAAGTTTCATTATCGTGATGAGTATCTTCAAGTGAAAGAAGACATCCGGCTCACTAGTGGTGGAGAAGTGACCTATATATTTGTTTTTAAATGTATTCATCCATTATGTCATGCAGGGGGGGTTAGGATCATGTTCGGGATGTCAAGTTTGTTTTAGTGCCATTTTAAGTATATTTTGATGATTATGGGGATAATATCGTGAATCAGTCTCAATTATTTTAACTCTAGTGAAAAAATAATCCTCAACAATGCCGGCAGCGCCGCCAGAGAATAATGGCGTCTGCTTGATTGTGACCGCTGCTCCGTGTTTCTGACAGAAAAAGATCTACAAATACCGTAAAGTCCTGAACAACCCGAGTCGCTGGGACGTGGTGCTGAAGGAGATCCGGGCGCTGGTGGACATGGCTCTGACCTCGCCACTGCAGGACGAGTCCATCCACCAGGCGCCGCTGCACATCATCTCCACGCTGCTGGCCGAGGTAGACGCGCACGCACACACACACACACAGCAAACAAGTGCCAAATTGTCAAACTATCCGTATATGAAGCTAACTGCATGTAGCTTCGCTGATAAGAAGAAGCAAGAAAGCAAACTGTAGAATTACAGTGTAGCATCATAAAAGCAGCCATTGCAGCACTGAGATGTGTTCAAAGCCAGTATTGCAGTATTTTTCGTAATCGACTGTATTTTCTGACTGATGTCTCACAGTCTCGTTGTGATGTTGAGATTCAGAGACGGAGTCTTGTTTGGATGCATGGACACCGTGTGACTTTAGCACGTAGTGTAAAGCAGGAACCAAACCTCAACATGACACTGATCCAAAACTTTTCACTGTCACTTTTATTTAAAGTGTCATATCTCAGGACACTTTCCACATAGACCAGGACTAGGAAAGGGTCAGGATTAACCTTGACCTTAATAATATTCCAGTTTTTATATTCCTGCGACGACACACACACCCACACCCACACCCACACACACCATAATTAATGGATTTCTTCCTAAACCTCTCTCCCTCTTCCTCTCAGAACTCTAATCTCAGCACTCAGGACCACGAGAACATCATTGTGGTGAGTCTGAAGTTAATAATTAATACGATCGAGTCCCGGCCTCCTGCTGGTCTGATCTTTCAAACTGAAGATATAGATTTTCCTTCTTGTATTTGTGTGTTTTTCAACCCTTTCTGTCGATGCCGACATGGCGGTTTCTGGGTACAACACAAGAGTTTGATGCCGAGAGCGCTTCTGCTGTTTGCTTAGTCTCCTGTGCGATTTATTTTACGAGCGTCCTGCAGCAGACAGAGCTGATCCATACGGCCGGCTCACCGCCAGGATAAATACAAGATAGCGTATGGAAACACTCATCTGTGTGTGTGTGTGTGTGTGTGTGTGTGTGTGTGTGTGTGTGTGTGTGTGTGTGTGTGTGTGTGTGTGTGTGTGTGTGTGTGTGTGTGTGTGTGTGTGTGTGTGTGTGTGTGTGTGTGTGTGTGTGTGTGTGTGTGTGTATACAGGCCATTGCTCCTCTTCTGGAAAACAACCACCCGCCACCCGACCTGTGTGAGTTCTTCTGCAAGGTGAGTTGAAAGTTTATCATTTCTGCGGCGCGACGCAAAATGTGTTAAAGTACTTCCTGTTGACAGTCACCGCTGTTTGTTGCAGCACTGTCGGGAACGGCCGCGGTCCATGGTTGTCATCGAGGTGTTCACCCCCGTGGTCCAGAGAATCCTCAAACACAACATGGTGAGTTCAGGGTTGGGGTGCAGGAGCTCACGGATCCAAGTCTGGGAGGAGATCCTCCAGGACTGAGTAGAATGATGAGTCATCATTTTGGGTGTGACTTTGAATCCAGCCCTCAGTTCAGATCTATTCACCATCTGATGTGCGTTTTTTTTCAGCTTAGTTTATTTGTTTTCTGTCTTTGGCAGGATTTTGGAAAATGCCCTCGGCTGCGTCTCTTCACTCAGGAGTACATCCTGGCTCTCAACGAGCTGAACGCCGGGATGGAGGTCGTCAAGAAGTTCGTCCACAGGTGAGACGCCGTCATCCACAACCTGTCCACACAGGTCACAGGTGGACATGTGACCCAGGAGTGGAAGGAACATGGTTTATTTATAGATGTGTGTGTGTGTGTATATATATGTATGTGTATGTGTATATATGCTGAACCAGAGTAGACTGTCGGGATTCTAACCTGCAGCCGTGTGTGTTGCAGCATGCACGGGCCGACGGGGCAGTGCCCTCACCCACGGGTGCTGCCCAACCTGGTTGCGGTGTGTCTCGCCGCCATTTACTCCTGTTATGAGGAGTTCATCAACAGGTCAGTGAGGACGCATTCTAACACACATTTATATGACCTATATGAATTTCCTAGAGACTCACCTGAACAACAACGGTTATCAGCCTCATCCTGACCTCAACCTCAGCCACGAGGCTTAACAGTGCCCGAAAATGTAGTGTGCATTTTATGCATGCTTTGAATTTAGAATACTTGTTTTATCATTTTTATTTATACAAAAAACATGGCACTTTATTTATTTATTATTATAGCTTATTATTTTAAATGTATTATTATTTTTTATTTATTATATTATTTTAATTATCTCATTTATTTATTTAATCTTTTTAATGACATTAAATATACATTTCTCATATATCTCTATTTCAAAGACAACAGTGTTTATTATCAAAGCATTTTAACTCAAGTCCGAATATATCACAAGCCCTTAATGGTTGGGGTCATTTTTGCTTTTTTGTCTTAATTATTTTTCCCGTCTCTTTTTAGTCCACGGCCAATACATCACAATATGCTTAAAAATATTTGTTTTGTGTCACAGATAAGACGCACATATTATTTTAGTGAACATCCTGTTGAATGTCATAATTAATTTAATAACTGATTATTTTTCATTTGAAGAAATAAACATTTTTTTTCCTCTCCTTTGAACTCCAGCTTTACTCTTACCACAGTCCTCTTCCTTAGGTCAGTACAACAGAAACCCACCAGGACCCTGAACCCTGAACCAAAACCCAGACCTGTCCTTAACCCCTCCCTAACATTAAACCAAGCCTTCACCCTAAAATCTAGTGGTTTACTTGATGGCTCAGGACCCACTTGCCTCGCATAACACCTCTAGTATCCTTGAGGGCTGGTCGGGTCCATGAGTCACATGACTCTCAGTATTAACGACCCTACAAGAGATTTAATACCTGAACCTACTAGTCAGTTAGACCTGAAGAGACCTCTTAGATAAGAGGAGCAACGTCTCAAAAACTTGAACCAGGTCCAGCTGTCTAGGATAAAGCTCTCAAAGATCACCTTTACTGGGTTCTGGCCCCGTGTGGTTTTATCCTGAATAAATGTTTAATAACTAAATGAGTGTCACCAGACAAGTACATGATGACAGATGTAGGCGGTGTGAGAACGGAGCCGCGGTGTGTGGTCAGCTGCTGTAGTCCTTGATCATCGATCAGACGAGCTGCCGATTGTTAATTTCCCCCGTCCGACTAATACGAAGGAAACAGGACAAACAGTAATGTGCAGATGTTACCGGAAAGTATCCGATCAGATAGCGTCACCAGACCTCATTATGCCATTTATAGCCCCAGCTAATAGGCAGCGTCGCAGCGAGGGGTTTTATTTCACCAGAAGAAACAATATGTCAAGTACCAGCTCTGTTGCATGTTACCACACACAACATATTATTATTTAGAGAACTGAGACCGTCTTCCCTCCATGTCGACCTGATTCCGGTGACTTCTGTTTAAACGCCCGTGTTTCCTCCGTCGGGGCTTCGTGTTGCAGATAATGGTCCGTCTTCACTCATTAGCGACACTTGTTCCGAGGTATTTTTCCAAGCCTCCAGCACACAGAGGAGTCGTCCCTCCGGGTGCTGTGGCTCACTCCTCTGGCTTATCGCTCCGATGACATTGCTGCTGTACTTCTCTCTCACTGTCCCTGTGTTGTCTCCCCCCCTACAGTCGGGACAACTCCCCCAGCCTGAAGGAGATCAGGAACGGCTGCCAGCAGCAGAACGAACGCAAGCCCCCGATGCCGCTCCGCCTGCTGCGCCCCGAGCCGCCAACGCCGCCGCCCCCCACCACCATCCTGCCCCTCTCCCCCAACCCGAGTCCCCCTCAGCCCCCTCCCCTGGCCCCGTCAAACCCCATCTCCTCCCCGACGCCCTCCCTCCCCCTCTCCCCTCCCCCCTCCGTCGTCAACTCCAGCGAGATCCTGGTGGAGCTGGAGCGCAACAACAACTCCACCAATGCCCGGCGGAAGGGCGGTCCGGCGGGGGGCGACAGCGAGCCCAACCTCATCGACTGTCTGCTGGTCAGCCCCGCCGCCAACACGCTGTCCATCCAGCTGCCGGCGCAGGCCGACCGCGTGCTGGGCTGCTTCGCCCTCATCCTCAAGATGCTGTGAGTTTACTTGTCACACCGTCGCTGCTGCTGAGTGTTCATGGAACCGTTGTTTGAGTCCCAGAGGAGATCAACAGTTTAAACTATACAGAGATTAAAGGGGGGGGGGGGGGGGGGGGGGGGGGGTCTTTGGACCCGGTCCTGATACATGACTCTACTGTTAATCTTCTCACATGACTGTATGATGCTCATGTTCACACCAAACATGTAGAAACCAGAGACCATCTGTGGTCCCCAGAGGTCTACAATAGTAGCTCACATTAGTCCAGGGACCAGACTATGTGGAGAAACCAGAGACTGTCTGTGGTCCAAACAACAAGGTCTTTGCCATATTTATGTCTAGATGACCTTATTTGGTGTGTTGATGGAGTAGCTACAATGTTAGCATAGCCTAGCACCCATCAAGCAGACTCCATTCAGAAAACAAGCATTTTAAAAGTAGTCAGCTTGTCGTCTGATTTCTGTAACCAGCCAGCTGTCTGCTATGTAGCTAATTCTAGCTTTAATGTTGTATTAAGTTGTCGGGCATGTTCTACCATCAGAGGAGTTTCCTCCGGTATGATCAGAGTGAGGACTCACATGGGGCCAGTATTACTTGGGGACCTCAAGTGGTTTAGAAGTGACCCCTGACCTCTTTGAGTTATGTGGGGGATTCCCCAGGGATGAGTGAAGTCTGTATTTTAATTGAATTTACCCACATTCTCCCCGATATGATTGAAAACATCACGGCCTGCGTAACATCCGTTTCCTGTTTACTGCTTTTCCTTCAGGCGACACAGAAATTACTTCACATACAGTCTGTGTTGAGTCTGTTGACAGACAGAAATGCTGCTCGTCTTCATCATGTTCCACATTTGGCTCTGTTGATTGATGTGATCTTGCTCTGTCTGGATGTGCATCTCCATGTCGTGTAGCGAGATCAGCCTCTCGTATTTGCACCCAAAATGCCGTCGGAACATTCATTTATCATTTCCAACGCAGCTTTTATCATTTTAACCGGGAAAGAGGTGGAAACAGGAAAAGACGGCCCTGAATTACTGAGATGCCGATTCGTCACAGGACTGAATTATCAGACGACCACTGTGTTGAAATATGGAGGTAATTTGTGCTGGAATTTTTACGTCACAAATTGCAGACGTGGCCGATTCACAGGATTAACATGACAGGAGGACTAGAGATCCAGGTGGTCCTGGTCCTGGTCCTGGTCCTGGTCCTGTAGGAAAAGGGTTGTAGTCTGTCTCTCTGCTTCCTAATGTTACTGGGAAACCTCAGTGAGTCCAACACTTTAGACACGTAAGTCAGTTTACTGCTTACCAAAGTACAACGGTCGCTATGACAACGGGACATATAAAAATGAACGGGAAAGTCCCTTCTAGTCCAATTAAATTTCCGTGTAAGTTTCTTCCCTGAGAAATGTAATATTCTCCACGCAGTATGTCCCTGATTCACTCCGTTTAAAAGTAGAAACCCGACCCTGGTCTTCATCCCGCCTCAAACTCCTCTGGTTGGTTTTCTAATAATGACTTATAAACCGTAAAGTGTTATCTGACATGTGTGAGGAGACACGCCGGAATAGTCTCTGCTTCTGCAGATGTAACAATGTAGTCACTGCAGTCAAGTGAAGCTGCAGTCATTTAAAAAGGCGTTAAATGATGCCGAGCGGTCGGCCGGTCCCCATGGTGAAGGCGAGTGGTGGGCGAGAGTGAAAGAAGAATGTGGTCCGATTGTAAAGGCGACGCCACGAAGCCATCGGTGTGGCCTAAATGGCGGGTTGACCTCGGGGCCTGATGACGCGCCGTGAAAGTGGAGCAGCGGTTCTTTGTGTCGGGCGTCGGCGCGGCGACCAAACAGGATGTCAGTGTTGCTCCGGTCTGCGTCACCTCAATGCCGCTCGTGTTTCAGCTGCTCCCCCGTCGTTTTGTTCTCCTCCGGGAGACGCCCTGGTGTTGTTACTCTTATTGTCTCTGTTGTTACTCTGACTGTCTCTGTTGTTACTCAGTTGTTACTCTGTTGTTACTCTGACTTTCTCTGTTGTTACTCAGTTGTTACTCTGTTGTTACTCTGACTTTCTCTGTTGTTACTCAGTTGTTACTCTGTTGTTACTCTGACTTTCTCTGTTGTTACTCTGACTTTCTCTGTTGTTACTCTGTTGTTACTCTGACTTTCTCTGTTGTTACTCCGTTGTTCCTCTTATTGTCTCAGTTGTTACTCTGACTGTCTCTGTTGTGACTCTGTTGTTACTCTGTTGTTACTCTGACTGTCTCTGTTGTGACTCTGTTGTTACTCTGACTGTCTCTGTTGTGACTCTGTTGTTACTCTGACTGTCTCTGACTTTCTCTGTTGTGACTCTGTTGTGACTCTGTTGTTACTCTGACTGTCTCTGTTGTGACTCTGTTGTTACTCTGACTGTCTCTGAATTTCTCTGTTGTTACTCTGCTGTTACTCTGATTTTCTCTGTTGTTACTCTGGTGTTACTCTGATTTTCTCTGTTGTTACTCTGCTGTTACTCTGATTTTCTCTGTTGTGACTCTGGTGTTATTCTGATTTTCTCTGTTGTTACTCTGTTGTTACTCTGACTTTCTCTGTTGTGACTCTGGTGTTATTCTTGACTGTCTCTGATTGTCTTTGTTGTTACTCTGACTGTCTCCATTGTTCCTCTGATGGTCTCTGCTGTCTGTTCTCCGTCAGGTCGGACTACGACGACTGGAGACCAGCGCTCGCCAGCCTGCTGCAGCCCATCCCCTTCCCCAAAGAGTGAGTATTCACACGTTCACCTCCGCTCACACACAGGAAGGAAACTTTGGATGAGGTCGATTACAAGTGAAAGCGTTCCATTCAAAAACCCTCCTGAGGTGAAAGTTGTATAATCAACATTTAAACATAGAAGCACTCATTATGCAGCGAGATGTCTAGAAATTATATTATATTTTTTTATTATCTGTGTGTGTGTGTTTGTGTTTCATGTGTGTCTCTGTATCTGTCCAACGGTCTGATACATCATTTTATTAGCAGCCACTTTCAGTGTGACTGTGTTTAATTAGATTTGGTGTGTGTGAGCAGATCTGCTAGAGGACCGAACGGATCCACAAGAGGACGGTTTGAGTCCAGGTCCAGGATTTAGCTAGCATAGCTAACTAGAAGGATGGAGTCAGCAGATGAAGTTAGAAGGTGATTAAAGCAGGACGGGAACTGCTCTGAGCTGGTTCTGGATCAGCAGAACTCCATTCAGAAAACCAGGAAAAAACAATGCAGTGTCGTGACAACACGAGTAGATTAACGCCTGTTAAACAGAAGATAACAGTATAAAGAAGAATATCCGCATGACATTTCACAGGATTATTATTGTTTATTTGTAGTATGTCACTGCGTCAGCTGTTATAAAAAGCTGTTAAAGTTATTGTTCGACTAGCAGCTGCAGTACTTTGGTTTCCCATAAATGCTGTTTCAGAGAAATGCGGAAACGGTTCCATAATCATATACTGTAACCATCAAATACATGCCCCCCCCCCTCCCACTTCCTCCCCCCCTTCCTCATTTTCTTCTAGTCCCTGACATCACGGTCTCCTGGGCCATTTACATGTTTATAGCAGGGGCCTGCTGGGGCCTGGCTTCTGACGTGGATCGGGTACCTCAGCAGACCTCTGGGGGTCATGAACTCCCCCGCCCAGAGAGCCCATCATAATTGGCTACAAGCAGCCGAGAATCTTTTTTTCTGGCTGGCTGATCCAGAGTTTAATTAGAGGCGACCGGCGGACGACTTGTTGTTGCTCCAACGCCGGGACACACCTGTAGCTCACCTGCGCCGTCGTTGCCTGGTCGATGGCTGCAGGCATCATTATGAACTTCTCCCCAGCACCCTGGAGTCAAGCACATAATGAGTCACATCAGTGCACGAGAGACACATAGAAACACAACAGGAACAGGAAGGGAATCAGTTCTGCTCACACTGTTACTGTTAATACTTCTTACAGTGTTAAAGGACGACTTCAACATTTTTGGGAATGTGTTTATTTTAGATCGATACATCTCTCTGACACAGAGGGTGATTTCACATATAGTCCTCTTCAATGGAGCCAAACCCAGTCCTCTTACAGTGGACCAATGGAAAAGTCAGAGCACTTGAAAGAGGATTTGGTTCTGTTTCCAGTCCGTTTGAGGGCTGCACCATTTATTGTTTTGGCATCACGATGTTCGCATGTTTAAGAGTCACATTGAAGGAATAATTGAATCAAACACGCCACACTACCAAGTAAAATCCCATGAGCTTTACAGCAGACGGCAAATGCTGTCCTGTCTGAGTTCATCCAGAGGTGCTCCGTGGATTTTAACTGGATTCACGGGATCTAGCAAGACCCACGTGGGCTGGTTTACCACAGCTGGAGGAACCCAGAATAAAGTATTTAGCTGTGATTTAATATCAACAACCAGATGAAAAAGGATGCTGAAATAACTCTGTAATGATGGTGATCAGTAAAAAGTGTGAAGTCATGCTTTGTTAGGTCTGTCTGCAAGACCACAAGCTAACTACGTTATAGTGATCCCGTCCCCCGGGATCATTATAATGTGGTCTATGGTAACGAGCATCATCATGTGCTGAAAATGTCATAATGAGCTACACTCCCTCTGAAACATGTCGACTGTGTTCACCAACATAAAGGTATGAAGTAACATGATGCTGCTGTGTCATCAGCTTCACAGTAAACATCAAACCTCAGCTCTCATCATTAAATGACACTCTCTGTTTTCCCACTTTATCTCTCCAGGGCTCTTGCACACACCAAATTCACCAAGTAAGTAACTCCTTCATCTTTGACTGTTTGTTCTTCTCAGATTCCGGTTTAAAACCGAGCTGACGTTTGTGTCGTAATGTTTCTGTCCAAACAGGGAACTGAAGTATGTGATCCAGAGGTTTGCCGAGGACCCGAGGCAGGAGGTGAGTGTGTGTTTCTGCACACATTAAAAATGTAGCTCGTTCTAATGAGAATAAAATTGTTCTGAGTAACGTCACCAAAAAGGCTCGAGATTACAGACATTCAACTAAATCAGCCCTATAAGTGAATGAAGAAAGTCACTGAGGGGTTTACTTCCTCTACCTCACTCAGTGACATCATCACACATCTGGATCTTCTCAGAAAGCTTTCTCACCACGTTTAAACTATTGATGAGACTTTTTATTCCTAAACTACGTTCTTTATCACAGAATTGTGATACTACCTCGTCTGACTGTCACTGAATGCATCATGACAAACTCACAAAAACCTGACATCAGGAGTAATTCTACATCAGAGTTACATCATGTGAACAAACCACGTAGCTATCAGCCGTGATCCGGATCAGCCTGAAGATGGAACCACGGAACGGGAAACACACCTTTTGTATTGTGATATTTACTGGAAATAAAGTAGGAAACGTGACAGTTCCACCTTATTTAGGACCTTGGTAGAAAAGTTGCAGAGCTCAGACATAATTGACCAGGATTCGTTGACTATATTAGTTGTAGATCGGTGCTCTAGTTTCCCCCGGCAGGATAATGAGGCGTGTTTTTGGTTCCAGGTCCATTCCTGCCTCCTCAGCGTGCGTTCAGGTAAAGATGGCTGGTTTCAGCTCTACAGTCCAGGGGGCGTGGCCTGTGATGATGACGGAGAGCTGTTCGCCAGCATGGTGAGTTCACGGACACGCACGCAAAGTCGAGCCTAACTATTAATGCACTGTTGATAACAGCTGATGCTCCCCTTCAGGTTCACATCTTGATGGGCTCCTGCTACAAGACCAAGAAGTTCCTGCTCTCGCTGGCTGAAAACAAGCTGGGGCCCTGCATGCTGCTGGCCCTGCGTGGGAACCAGACCATGGTGGAGGTACAGAGCCTTCAAATTGTTCTGGTGCAGTCGTCTGATAAACGGGATTTGTTTATGTTTCTAGTCATTCTTTGAAGTAATATTGTCTTTTATTCTAGAGATTTTTTCCTGGTCTCTTGGTGCATTTAGATTCCTCTCTCCATTCTACTCCTGCACTATTTCCATGCGTTCTCCTCACAACAAGTGTGTGCGTGTTCCTGTGTGTGTGTGTGTTTGCGTGAATGTGTGTGGTGTGTGTGTGCGTGTGTGTCCAGATCCTGTGTCTGATGCTGGAGTACAACATCATCGAGAACAAAGACACTCAGCTGCAGATCATCTCCACCCTGGAGAGCACGCAGGTGGGCCTCCGCATGTACGAGCAGCTCTGCGACCGCCAGAGAGAGCTCAAAGAACTGGTGAGTCACACACACACACACACACACACACACACAGTCACGCACACACACTCTCAGTACCCCCCGAGGTACACCGAGGCCTGAAGTGAACGCGCTCCTCAGCTCCCTGCAGGTTCTCGTAGAACATCTTGTTCCCGATCGTCCCACGTTTCTGGCGGCTTCGGCCGGTCGGAGCGTAACCCTCTGGAGGAAATCAGATCACCGGTTTCTCATTACTTTAAAAGTGTCCGCGTGTCCTCCCTGATGCATGTGACCGACTTGTCCGTCCAGAATTCCTACGCAGCCCGCTGTTAAAGGCCCAGAGGATAAGAACCGAGCTCGTCCTGGATGGGATGAGGTCAAAGGTCATCTGTCGTACAGGAACACGAAGAAAGAACTGTTTTCATTGTACGAGGTAAAGAGACGCAGCTCTGGTCTAAGAGTTCAGGACCGAAGCTTCTCTACATTCAAGGATCATGTGATGTCACTGTGATGACATCACAGAACAACAACGTGACAAACAGTTCTCTGGTCAGACAACATGGCCGACATCATACCTTTAATCAGGGCAACGTTGTCCATCAGCTGTTTGAACACCAAGCATCACGGATGGAAACAGAGTCCACCTGACATGAATGCAGCATGCTGGCTGCTCACACACACCACCTACTGTCTGAAACGGTTCCTGCAAGGATTTGAGCTCACACGCCATCTTTTTCTGTCTCCTCAGCAAAGAAAAGGAGGCCCCACCCGGCTGACGCTGCCCTCCAAGTCCACGGTGAGTCCTGTTGGAACCTTTTCAGCTGTGAGGAGAATGAGATGAGAAAAGTTCTTCACTATTTCAACATTAAATGTTTTTTTTCTTCCACATAAAGGATGCAGACTTGGCCCGCCTGTTGAGTTCAGGTTCCTTTGGGAACTTGGAGAACCTGAGCCTGGCCTTCACCAACGTCACCAGTGCCTGTGCAGAGCAGCTCATCAAGCTGCCTTCACTCAAACAGCTGAACCTCTGGTCCACACAGGTACATACAAACACACACACACACAAACACACACATATACATACACACACACATATACACACAAACACACACACACACACACACACACATATACACGCGCACATATACACGCATATACATATACACGCACACATCGCCACATTTATATATATATATATATACACACACACACTCACAGACACACTCACAGACAAACAAACACACATACACACACAGGCACGCTCACACACACACACACACAGACACACAGTAGCCGTCTCACACCAGTGTATGTCTCTCTGTCTCCTCCTCTAGTTCGGGGATGCGGGTCTGAGGTTGTTGTCCGAGCATCTGGCCTGTCTTCAGGTCCTGAACCTGTGTGAGACCCCCGTCACTGATGCTGGTCTGCTGGCTCTCAGTTGTAAGTAAACACACACGTGTATACATACATACACACACACATATATATATATATATATATATGTAATACTGCATTTAATAGATGATTTTATTCTAAATATTATTCCAATCAAACAAACGGGTGACATCACCATGACGACGTCCACCTCTTATATACAGTCTATGGCAGCAACCTCCTATTCTGAAAAGTGAAGCCAATACTGGAATAAACATAACGAGTAAAACCACAAAACACAATATCGGAATATGTCCCCTATGTATATGAGGACAATTGTTGCCATAGTAACAAACAGCCAGAAAACAAGGTAGATAGGAGATAAACTGTTTGTTAGTGTTTCAGTTCATTCAACGGTTTTCCTTTTTCAGCCATGAAGAGTCTCTGCAGTCTGAACATGAACAGCACTAAACTCACAGCCGACACATACGAGGACCTCAAGGTAGAACAGCAACGCAACTCAGCAACGCAACTCAGCAACGCAACTCAGCAACGCAACTCAGCAACACAACTCAGCAACACAACTCAGCAACAAAACTAACACACAGCAACGCAACTCAACAACATAGCAACACAACTCACACACAGCAAGGCAACACAGCAACACAACTAATACAGCAACGCAACAACACAACTCACAAACTGCAACACAACTGAACGACACAACTCACACACAGCAACAGAACTGAGACTGAGTTTGTCTGCCAGATGCAAAGAGTTTGCATGTTGATATGAATTAAACATTTGAGGAGTCTGGTGATTTGTAGTAAAATGTGCGTCTGCCTTTCAGCTGATGTTGCTGCTTTGTGTGTGTTTTTTTCTGCAGGCCAAACTGCCCAACCTGAAAGAAGTGGATGTTCGGTACACAGAGGCCTGGTGATCACACAATACTCATACACAATCTCACACACACACACACACACACACACACACACACACACACACACACACACACACACACACACACACAGGCTCAGATACATTACATGGAAATAGCGTAGTGACGTCATCTCCACCGTCGGCCATCATCACACCAGGACCTCTGACATCATCGCAGTGTGAGGATCACCTCATCGTCATGTCGGAGGAGGAGTCTTCATCGCCACTAAGAAACCGTCTAGTCAGCATCACCTTTTTTTCTAAATCTTTATTTTTGGAACTTTTGGACGATAGATATCGTCTATCGGTTTTCATGTCTGGTCCGACTCTTCACCTCTGTGTGTGGTGAGGAAACCCCTCTCTCTTTGCTTTCCGCTGCCCTCGTGTGGCGAAGGCAGGACACTGCAGCTCACATTCCAATCCTCCTAAATCCGATCCACCATGTAGCTCCTCCCATCAGAACTGTTCATCCCTCCGGTCTTCAGTTTTCAGGTTCTGATCTCCTTCATGGGGAAAATGAGGTTCTACCTCAGAGAAGAAGACTGTGCCTATTCCTCTCTTACATGCACACACACACACACACACATTCACACACACACACACACACACCCAAAAAAGGTTTTTATCAACTTGAATGAACATATTTTTCCAGACATTGTGCTTTCATATACCGTGTGTTTCTATATACGACTTAATGAGTAGAACCCCAGTGGTGACATTTCAGAAACACTTGGGGAACACTGCAGGAACGTGAAACGGCAACATTTGTTCCTTTTTTGTTTCCAGCGTGCTCGCTGGTGATCGCCCGTCACTATTTAACTCGTGTAGCAGTAGCTGGGTGGTCTGGGACCGCCGCGTATTTATAAGTTGTCTTTACTCTGTCTCCTCGGGATTCCTTCGTCCTGACAGTAATGAAGTACACAGGCCCAACGTTCACCACAAGGGGGCGCCCACACATGGATCTCCCATCCCATAAACCCGTCACCAGCTGAGAGTTGTATATTTTCATATCCTCTGCTACTTTTTGGGGGTATTTTTGAGACGGTTGTGACAAAGAAGAAAAGGATACTTGCCAAACATCGTCATCAAATTACATGTTTTGTTCCTTCAGGCCAATGTGAGTGTGGTTTCAGTGCTGTTTCAAGTGGAGGGAAGCCATCTGGGTTCAAGTCCCGGACCCCCCGCTGAGGTCGGGGTCCAGAGTCCCAGTGCCTCTATTGTTATCTTTCTACCAGTCATTTTGAATTGTCCTGCTGTATTTATATGAACCCCACAAACCCATGGGAGACATCGTGAGGCTGTTGGGATCTCATCCCACGATGGGACAAAATTCTTGTAAATATTCTTTAACATTTGGGCTAAAAGGGACAAAAAAAAGGCCCCTTTCGGCCATATCTGCCCGTCTACATTCCCTCCAGATGTTGCCTGTTTGTCGAGGCAGCGTTTCATATGATGTGCTAACAGAATCTCTTTCTCCGTCTAGACTAGTTTGGGTTGTTTTCTATCTTGAGAACAGTTTCTCCAGTCGGCCTCGCTCCGACTCTCCATCCTTTTTATTTATTCCTGCAGCCGAGGACAGGACGCCGTCCACTCTGTTTCCTATTTATTGGGTGCCATGACAGTTTTTGGTTCTCCTGTGCTGCCATCATCGGGTCCGACTGTTGGACCTCGTGCTCTCTTTCGTATCCTGTATGATGTACATACGAGTGTATATAGCCTCCTCCTTCCTCTCTTTATGCCGTTTCCTGTCGTCTCCATCCTCCTCCGTCGGCCAACGGCGTTGCCTTCATCTTCTATGTGACTGTGGTTGGTTTTATTTTACACACAAAGTGCACTGTAATCTAACAAGTTATGTTTTCATGATATCTTTTAAGTTTCTCTGAGTTGATCACTTTAATCAAACATTTGTTTCCTGTGTTTAATTTTTTCTCTCTTTTTTTTGCATGTACATGTTGCTGCTGCATTTTTATTTTGTAATTTTGTTTTTATAAAAAAAAAAAAGGGTTTTAAATATGATAAAGGGTCTGATCACTATCTCACTGAGGTTAAGGACTGAAATGGAGAGATCCCATCTGATTCTGTTTTCTGATTGGTTGTTGCCAGGATCTACCCACGAGTCTGGATGGCTCCTATTGGTGGAGGCAGTTAGGATTTGAATGAAATTGGTTTTCTAAAAAGCCGATAGTGGCTGTGTTGGACTGGCCCCCAGCTAGGCTTTAATCCATCAAATTGGTCCATTTTTTAATATAAAAACTGCAAAGAGTTCTTGTTTCCCTGCCAGATAATCATATCAGAGGTGGAGCATACACGCTTATCAGTTTTAAATAAAGTTTTCATGTAACTTTACTGTAGTTTTGTTTTATCCGTGCTGTGTTCTGATCACACACAGAGACTATTCTGGCACGTTTTAAAAGTGCTTAAAAGTTCAAATATTATCAACTTTTCATCTCCACTCGGCCCGGGCAGCCAATCAGAAGGAGTGAGAGGCGGGCTTTACTCCTGAACCACTTCCTTCCTGTGTTGATGGCGGTAGATGTGGCAACAAAAGCTTGATATTAGTGTTTTTTTTATATTTTTATGGTCTGTTTCGCTCCTCAAACAAAACATGTTGAGGTTGTAATGGAAGGTTTTATTATTGTAGAAGATGTAGCCTCATGATTGGATAGAAACTGTCCCGTCACTGTGCTTTGCTTTTCCTGACTCCTCCCACTCGTCCATATCTCACGTTTATTATTCAACACAAACTTTAACGGTTGTTATGGAAGGAACCGGTCAGATGTGGCTTGGACATGTCTGACAGACTGAAAGAAACAACTCAATTTCCCATAATTTCTTGTAGTAAAATATTTTTTGGCAGCTGGAAAAGCGGCGCCCATCATGTTTCTCTCTCTTTTTCAGTCTTTCTCCGCATTGAACTGCTTCTCTGCTGGGTTATTATTATGATTATTATTATTATTGCTGCTGCTGCTGCTCTGTGGCTGTTGTAATAAAATACAAAAAGATCTTCAACAGGAAAAATAACAACTATGATGTGAAATAATTTCAATCAAAAATAAACTGTCTGTGAATATGTTTCAGCTGTGTATTCTGTTTCCTCTTTAAACGAGACAAACGAGGAAATGATTCTCCTCCATCACGACACTTACACACACACCAAGACCTTTGACAGGTCAACGAGTATGTCCTCCTCAGGGGGAGGCTCTGTCCTCCTGGTCCTCCCCCTGTCCTCCTGGTCCTCCCCCTGTCCTCCTCCTGGTCCTCCCCCCGTCCTCCTCCTGATCCTCACCTAGGTCCTCCCCCTGTCCTCCTCCTGGTCCTCCCCCTGTCCTCCTGGTCCTCCCCCCGTCCTCCTCCTGGTCCTCCCCCCGTCCTCCTCCTGATCCTCACCTAGTTCCTCCCCCTGTCCTCCTGGTCCTCCCCCTGTCCTCCTCCTGGTCCTCCCCCTGTCCTCCTGGTCCTCCCCCTAGTCCTCGCCCTTCAGATCCCATTAGAGATGAAGATTCACTCCCTCAAACAATGAAACAGTTAAAGGATCCGGAGTGTCAAGTCTTGCTGCTAACACCAGAGTATCTTTATAATCTGATGTCACCATTCCCCAGACCATCAGTTGACCCTGGACTAGTGACTGCTGTCAGTTACCAGACCAGAGAAAGTGGTTCAGTGTTTGTTGAGTTCCATGTTTGTTGAGTTCCTCATTTAGGATCAATGAAACCCCCACCGGACTCGCTGCTGTGGATCAATCCGTGAAACAACAGACCCAAACTCTCAGAACCGGACTGAGTGGATCTGTTCCTGGAGTCCCTGGACTCTAATCTCTGGTCCTGAAGGAGGGTTAGACGTCCACTATGCAATTCATGTTGTTAGAACATTTCTTACTGTCTGTGGACATTATTGACAATATGTATATGTTTGCATGGCGGGTGATCTCACAGCAAGAGGGTCCCGGGTTTGAACCTGGGTTTCTTCTGTGTGGAATGTTTATGTTCTCCCCGTGTTAGGGTTGGTTCTCTGGGTTCTCCGGAGGTTCTCTTCCTCCCACAGTCCAAAGACATGCAGCAGGGGGATCGGTTCACTGATGAATAGATAGAAGTGTCGGGTCACCTGTCCAGGTGAACTCTGCCTTCACCCAGCTGGGATTGGCTCCAGCCCCCCACCACCCTGACCAGGATAAACGGTTATCGACAATGGACGAATAAATAAATGTTAATTACAACAGACGTGAAGAGGAAATATTAAAGTGAACAACCCTTCGTGCCTTCATAAGCGTTGAGTGTGTTTGTTGTTGACGTTGCTGTGAATGATGAGCTCAGATGTGTTTCTACACATTTCAACATGTTTCTCCTTTTGAGCGTTGAGTAATCGAGTTACAGCTGCCTGTGCGTTTGTGTCATAAATGTGTTCCACTTCCTTCCTCTTCCACTATATCGGGGTGTAACAGCATCGGAGCTGCAGAGATGGGGACATTTTCCATCGTCATCCGTTGAGCTAGACCAACATGGGAGAATTAATAAAAAAAAATCTAAATCCTGTTAACTGCTCTCTAAATGTTTCAGAGCTGTGTCATTTGGGATTTAAATTTGGCTTGTGTTTACACTAGACATACTACACACTTGATTTATATTAATTACATCCATTCTAATGTCCATACTGGTTTATTTATGAGCATGGATATTTTAAATATATGTATGTATATATATATGTGTATATATATATATATATATATATATATATATATATATATATATATATACATACCGTACATACATACATACATACACATACATACATACATACATACATACATACATACATACATACATACATACACACATACATACATACACACACATACATACATACATACATACATACTATACGATTTATTTTAGCTAGCTTTTTTCTTATTTGTACACAACTTTTGCAGATGTTGGTCATAATGCAGATGTGAGATATTTCAGGTATTTCAGGAGTTTAAATTGTGATTTTGAGTTTGCGTCAGGATTTGTTATATCCGGCGTGTTTACCCCGGTCGGTTACACCCCTTCCGTTTCTGTTTGACTTCGAGGCCGAAGGTGAAAACCGCCTTACGCTCAGTAAACTGGGCGTGTCTCGCTGAGCCAAGGGCGTGCTCCCACTGTGAAGGTGTGTTCGATTTGTAATGCCAAGCAAACGTGCGAGCGGGGTTAATGTTTCACACTCACCGGACTTTACCCAAATATGATAATATACATCATGAGATAAAGTGTTTTTATCCCTTGAGTTCTTCTGTGACCAAGTGCGTTTCACTACACATTTACAGTTAATAAATCAGTGTAAATCCCGCACTTCCGGGCCACAGCGTACGTTTAATTAAACGAAATAACGCAGTGACGTGACAGCGCTCTGTAGCCAATGAAACGTCTAGACCTGGTTTGAGCGACGGGTCTCCAACCAATAGGCTCGCCGTGACCGTGTGAGTGACAAGTGCTGTAGCTGTCGTGGGGGAGGGGGTCGCTGAAGTTGACGGAACCGCCATCTTGAAAAGTGCCCTCCGATGATCTACCTTTTCGCGCCTGTCAGGATCAGTTTAAAACGCTTTATTTTCCTCCTTGAATTTCCAGTTTTCTCGGCGTTCGTTTCGTTGAGGCCCGGGACCGATGGCAAGATAAGCTATATGCTGGAGACTCGCCGTGTTCCGTTGTCTGTCGGTAGGTACACTTGCTAGCCCATCCACTTGGTGCTGAAGCGACGATTAGCCAGCGGTCTCTAGATAGCCGGCTAACGTTAGCTGGCTAGCTAGAAGCATTCTTGGCCATCTTAACGCTGTACCCGTCAGACGCTCTCGGTGTGCCTCTAGCTAGGACGGGGGTAACGGTAATGTTAACGTTAAAACATGAGTGTTGTTATGTAGCGTGAAGCCGCGGCGTTATTTAGTCGGCCGATCTGTCAGACGATTAGCCTCGGTGTCATAGCTCACTTAATACCAGTCGATTCGATGCAACGCGAGTCCGTTACGTTGGTTTGATCCTGATTTTTAGGTGGCCAGCTTAGCTAACAATAGCTAACGATAGCTAGTGACGTTAGCCCGTTCGCTTGAGCCGGTGCGTTTCTGTTGAGTTAGCGCTAGTCTGTCTGTTTGGGGCCCTGGAATGTACATGCAACTGACGTTACTGTAAACGTAGTATTTCGTCCGAAAATCGCGTTAGTGAGCTGTGCTTTTTTTACGTAAGCGAAGTTGAATGACCAGGATTTGTTGGCCTTAAAGTTTTTTTCTGAGGTAGTTCGGTTTAAGTAGCCTCACGTTAGCAGTTTTTTTTCCTTCGGTGAAGACGACATTGCGTGAGACTGCCAGCTAAAAAGCAGTATAACTGACTGACTAATATACGTTTCGGGGGTGGGGGGGAATACAGACCAAGGTTGGTTCGGGATTAGAAGCTGGATATTTCTGAACCGTATAATTGTCTGTTATTCTGTGTGTGGAGCTCTGTTGATTTTAGTCATAAAACGCTGTTGTCATATAATTTGAGCACGCGCACACTACGTAGGTTGGGAACTAGTCAAATGTATCTGAGCTGTCAGTAGTTGCTGCCTAGATCGATTCTGTTTATATCCCGTGATTGAGCTTGCTGGACTGGCATCCCCCATCTGACTCTGTTATTGCTGTTTTCCAGACGTACTCTGGGGTTGCCCAGAGGATTTTATATATATAGCTTTATGTCTCATTGTTTGTTTATGTCTCATTCAGGGGATAATGCTTGAGGGGATGCATGTTATTCCTTTCTTAAGAGACGTGAGACTTTATTCGATTATGGATTTATTACTTTTGACAGCGATGGACAGCTGTTGCCTGGAGAAAACAACCTAAATAAACGACATGATCGTGCACGTAGACTTTTAAGTAGTTTTGAGCGTCTGTTGTGATTATTGAGCATATTAGCTACAGGCGTCTCACTCTTCTTCAATATAAGTAGTAAACCACTGTGTTCACATACACAAGAACATATTGTTGTTGTTATTGAGCACATCTTTTTAAAGCAGTTAGTGAGAACTTGGTTATAAGCTAGTTATCAATTTTACTTCATCTCACCACCCAATTTTTAATGTCAAACTGGAATATTTGCTATAGGACACTGAAGACTGGGTAGACTTTTGTTCCAGTTGTTGGTGCATTTGAGCTGGTCTAATGTAAGACCACAATGTTTGCCTTGCTAGTAAATGTGTCTGAACTTTTCAAATGTTTTTCAGCTGTAAAAATTGTTCAGACCTTTTTATATCTCAGTGACAGTTGTCATGAAAGTTGATTGCAATAATTTGGAAAAAGCTATGACTAATGTTCCCTTTTATTTCTTTTTTTCTCCACCGCATTACATTCCCTAGCCTGTCTAATTTATATTTACTTCTTTTTATATAACCCCATTAGAAATGTGTTAAAGCCTAGCCTGTACATGGCCAAGAAATCAGGTGGTTTCTCTCATAAAAATCTAGTGGTATTAACAGCAATTCACTTAATCCCTGACACTGATTAAGGAATCTGGCAGTGTTTAACCGAGATGACGTGTGTTGATGTGCATGCCTGGAAAATATTGTCTTATTAGCCACAGCCAAGTATTGACTGAGAGCGGATTATATTTTTTAAATTGTCACCTGGTGCCTGAATTTCCTATGTTTTCCTTCACTCGCTTAAAGATATTATGTTATTTTATAGTCCAGCAGGGCTGTGCTGCCCACCAGCTGCCAGATTATAATGTGTCTTCACCAGTACTTGTGGTGCTCACTGGAGTAAAATAGGCCTGTTTCCTGGATTTATGCAGTGACTTGGTACTAAAGTATTAGTTATCGTGACCTCGCTATATACACATTCTCTACACCGGTGGAGCAACACTGACATTGTGCCCTTGTCTTAGCACGGCTCTCTCCTTCGCTGTCTTAGCTGTTTTACTCTGGCGTTTTATTTCTGCTCACCAGAGAGTGACTGACTCGTACACCAAACTGCTTATTGTGGGTTTTTTATTTTATTTTTTTTACATTTTTTATTCCATGATTATACATTTACAGTGCTGAAAGTGCAGAAAGCATTTGGACACTGACATATTTTGTTGTGTTTTTGGTCTTGTTGTTAAGACACTAGCCCCTTGTAGGCAGAGGATTCCGCCATAATGGCGGAAAGGTGAGTCAAAATATGCCACAAACCTGAGCGTTTAGATAGAACTTTGTTTGTGGCGTAACACCACTACGGTGTCTGCGTTTAGATAGCAACCCGGCGTTGCGGAACAAGAGAGACGTCCCACAGCTCGGCCCGTCTCATCTGTGGACTCATCGGCCGTGTGACGTATTCAATGAACATCGGAAATCTGATGAGCTCGCATCAAAACAACTACAAAAGGTGAACTTTTGCTCGTCTCACATATTTACCAGCTCTTCAACCGCAGGCGAAGTTGCTGTGCATCATAAACGTGTCGGGTAACACCATGTGTGCATATAACGGTGGCCTCATACGAGCAACTATCGGCATTTTATCTGCTTCAGACCTACACTTTGAGCTTGTTAAATCCCGCGGTGGCGTGTTGCCCTGGTAACACATCTTCACTATGTCATGTCTTTTCCACCTTGGGTGCTCGGAGCGCCGAGGAAGTGTACGGAGCGGATTGCTCACACTAGCCAAACAATCTGGACTTTAGGCTCAATCACCTGGGCGCGGTGTGGTTGGTGTAGTGTGAGTGCACCCTAAAGCTGTTCACCTTGTTCTGCCCTGCCCCTTTTTTAATTGTTCCCCTCTTTAGCCTTTCTCATCCCACTTTTGCTGAACTGTTAGGTCAACTTCTGGCAGCTAACTAGAATCTGCTTCATTGGGTTTATTTATTTTATGGTTCATTAGCAAGAACAGATGAACACCTTAAGTACGAGAAATTACTATGATACTTGAGTAATCCTGATGTAAACAACATCAGTGTTGGTTACTGCTTGTGAAATCCAAGTTCTGAATACATCTGATCCGCAAGTCTCTACAGATCAACGCACTTTAATTATTAAATTGCGTTGATCTTTTATAAACTATAAACTTAAAACGCAGCAATTTCCAGCCGTATTCAAACTGCTGTCACTCAGGCAACTGTGATGACTGGCCTCTCACCCCGAATCAGGACGTAACTTTAGCTACCACATGTTCCTAAACTCCAAACGTTGTAGATTGTAAAGCACATTCAACTGTCGACACCTACTGAATTGTATTCGGACCAAGGATTTTACCTACGTTTTTCAGCAAGCAAGTGAACTCAAGTTGAGGTAGCTAACTTACTTGAATTGGCGATGTCTTTATCACCCGATATAACTATAACTGAACATTGTAGTAGAGCATTTCATAGATTAATGGTGCTCATCTGTCTGCTCCTGGCCATTAGAACATGCATAGGGGTGCTTGTGTTGTTACTAGGGATGTCCCGATCCAGCTTTTTGCACTTCCGATCCGATACCGATATTGTAGCTTTTAGTATCGGCCGATACCGATACCGGCCGATCCAAGCATGTATTAAAGATTAAAGATGCCGGTTGATGGAAATGATCCAAAATTAGGGGCTGGAAAAATATGTCTGGAAAATTATGAGCATCACATTAATAGCTACAGATACTGTAAAACACTACAACGACATGAGTGCATATATTGTCTTATTTTATCAAGTAAAATATAATGTATAGGTTTACTCCACAGCCTAAAAGTTCATAGAAATTCAGGTAGAAATAGGTTAACTCAGAGTTCCACATCTTATCAAAAACAATCCTCCCCCCACAGGGAGTCCCTTGCTTTGCATTCACACTGCTCCAGCCCAAACGGGCTTTAGCCCGTACACACGTCATCACGTCCTAATACTACACACACAATATGGCTTGATGTTGTTTTGAAGGAGTGCATATATTTATCGACAACACTCGACCTGCATCAGCGCATGTGCGCACGAGCGGATCTGTGCGAGCAGGCAGCGCGGAAGCCGGTCCGGTTCCGGTACCGGTCCGGTTCCGCTCACACCACGAGTCTGAAGGGTGCAACAGCTTATCAAAATACAGTGTCAACTTTCCGTGTTTTCAAAGTAGAAAGCGACATCGTGGTGGTTTAACGAGGCGGAACGGCATCAGAACAACATCAAGCGCGTAAAGTACACGAACGTAGCGGGAGCGCGCGGCGAGGATTGTTGAGGCTGCGCGTCCTGCGGAGCAAGTCTACTGTGCTGCACGGAGGCGCTCCTAATGTAAATTATGTTGTTGTTTAGTGGATGCTGGACAGGTCGCGAGGTGTGCGCTAGGTGTGCTGGAAAACGCGGACCGGACTTTGGGGAAAAACGGAATAAAACTGGAATGTATTACCTACATCGGTGCGCTGGAAAACACGGACCGGAGTTAAAAAAAAAACTGGATCGGGAGTCCGGATCGGGATTTTCCCGTGCAGGCCGATCCGATATCGATATGCATTTTTTGCTAATATCGGCGGCCGATCCGATCCAAATATCGGATCGGGACATCCCTAGTTGTTACTTCAGGGTTAGCATCTTTAGCTACAGCCTCAAGTGCTCCTCATCTTTAGGAGGTGTGTGTACATGGTAAAATGTCCTACACTATGACCTCCTCACTTTTTTGTCTCAACAAAACAAGCATGTTCCTGACAGCTGGAAATGGTATGACAAATTGAATGCAATGGCATCACCCTTGTTGTCGTGGTATATAATATGATGATAATAATAATTAAGTGAATATTATTTCCACAGTATATGGTTTGGCTGTTGCTGTGGTTCCTGTAGCCGATAATGCTCGTAGATATTAGGCTTGAAAAAGAAAGAAAACAGTCCTGGGTAAAACAGCACAGGGTGCTGGGGGGCGGGGGGTGTTTATAAGGCACCAGTGAGACAATGAAGTAGTGTTTGAGAAAGAGAGAATGCGTTTAAAGGCTTATCAGACTGAGAGAGCCACGTTTTTTTCACGCAGGATTCAAGTTGGTATGAAGACGGCCATAAGAAGGGATTTTCATGCTTCCCGCTGCCATTATATAGAATCTTGTGTACCTGCATGTGAAGGAGCTGAAGGTTGCATTTTATGAGGAGTACATTGTTGAACAGTACAAATGGAAAACTGTCTTTTAGCTTATAGTATGGGTTTATTTGAAGCCTCTTGTAATGACAGGTAATCAAAATAAAAAGAAGTGAAATGTTCCTTTAACAACATGTTCCTATCTGTTTCTCGCCTCACAGGTGTGTGCTGTTAATCTGCTGTATGTGTGCGGTTTGTCAGTCTCTCCATCACCGCTGTCTGCCTACCTATCTGTCCATCTGGCTAGCCTGGAATGGGCCACAACTTCCAAAGACTAGAACACACCTCTTTTTAGCCTGAGCTCCGCCATCTGGACTCTAACATACTCAGAGGTAGGCAGAAAAAAGACGTATTACACGATGATGAAGACTATAATGATAATATTCTGATAACCTCTGATGAAGGATGGATGGAAAAAAAAAATGTTTTTAATAACACATGTTCATGTTTGCACAATTGTTTTTAGAGCCAACATGTTTTGGAAATTTGACCTCCACACCACATCCCACATTGACACGCTGTTGGAGAAGGAGGATGTGACGCTGACAGAGGTGATGGATGAGGACGACGTCCTGCAGGAGTGTAAGGCCCAGAACCACAAACTGGTGGACTTCCTGCTGAGACCACAGTGCATGGAGGACCTGGTCACCTTCATCACACAGGAACCCAGTACTGATGTTGAGGAGAAGGTGAAATACAAGTAAGAGAACATGATGTAAAGCAGGGGATCCCAAACCTTTCAGCCCACGACCCCAAATATAACAGTGCCAGAGACTGGCGACCCCCACTATCGCTAGAGGTGATGGAAACATAACAATGCGTGCGTACAGGACAAACACACTAATAGACGTATCCAAACACAGGCATAACGACAACACAAAAAAAACGGAACAGCCTGATAACAATGATATGATTTTACATAAACAATTTACTATTGGATAAAAGCAGAATACCTCAAGTCAAATGAATGTCCCACCCTTCAATGTCTCCATATTACGTTACTTATGAGTGAACATTGCTGCTGTCATGTGCAAACTTAATTTTGACACAATACTTTAATTTCCATGTTATCAGAAGAATATCTCAATCAAATTAATGAAAATCATCTTGCATCATCATTTTGGCAATCACAGAATTGGTATTAGCTGAGAAATAGCGGTTATTTTAGTGTGCAAAAGCTTCTGTTGCCTTTGAATAGTTCCAGGTACTAAGTCGCCATGGGAGCCTGGTGCCTTTTTATTGGACATTCCATCACAAAACTCCAGGCAGGTATGGACACGGCTATTAGAAATGGCATACTAGATTTTATACAGTACCACAGGCGTGGCGATCAGGTGATTTGAGACCTGCAGTGCCCCTAGAAAATGTCTGTGAAAGGAGTGTATATTGCTGTTCATAGGATTAATTGTTTTTTATCGTGTTATCAGATGTGATATCGAGAATTTCGCTGGTATTGGTGAGGAATCTATACAGCGGTGGCAGTATTGTAACTGTTGCTTTTTGTTTTCTTCCAGGTATCCCAACATTTCATGTGAGCTGCTTACATCGGATGTGGGCCAGATCAACGACAGACTGGGGGAAGATGAAAAACTGCTGATGAGACTGTATGGTTTCCTCCAGAATGAGCCGCCTCTCAACCCGCTACTGGCCAGTTTCTTCTCCAAGGTCCTGTCAATTCTCATAGGACGCAAGCCTGAACAGGTATGTCGGCAAACAAGAGGGTGATGTATCTGAGAACAAAATGCGTGAGTCAGAAATCACCGTTAATCAGAGTGTTTGTTTCAAGTCTTTTCCACTCTACCGGGATATTCAACCTGTAGCAAACAAGGGGGTTTGTCCTCTGTACTGATTTTAAGGTATGTGTGGTTTGTCTGTGTCTTTAGATCGTGGAGTTTCTGCGTAAGCGGGACGACTTTGTAGACTTAATGATCAAACACATCGGGACATCTGCCATCATGGACCTGCTGCTCCGAATGCTCACCTGCATTGAGCCACAACAGCTACGGCAGGATGTTCTCAACGTGGGTAGCCAACAACACTTGATATCAGATATCTCATATATCTGTTCACTTATACAGTTTTCATCCAGCAGGTTTTGGGATGTCCTTGGTCTTTACTTCTGATTTTCAAACTGGGGAAAAAAATGCTATTCAGAAAATTTGAAGGTGTTTTGTAAACTAACACCTTGAAGTGTTTCTAAATACATTTTAAAGGAGAAAGACTAAACTATATGGTTACAACAGAATGTTCTAGTTTGTATCTACCGAGCTAGTTCCAGTTGGTTGGTCCAGTTATTTACTCAGTTACTCACCAATTTGACTATTTGCATGCAAGCAGGTTCACAATATGCATATTTTGCGGTAATTCATAATTAAGGTATTGTTAGGTACTTGCTTTAGATTAATAAGTAGGATGAATTCATCAGCAGAGGACTATGAACTGTACTTTTTGAAGGATGTTCCTTCTCACTTGGTGAACATATAAGCCAGAAAAGTATTGTCAAAATAAACTTTGTTTTATTGTAAACGTAATTTAATACACACAATCTCCCAACTTGCTACATGAATGTAATGATGAAGATGTTTAGATATTCCTCTTTCTTGGAGTTAGAGGTCTTTTGTTCTCCTCCTAATATTGTGTGTGTGTGGTCTTTCAGTGGCTGAACGAGGAGAAGGTGATTCAGAGACTGGTGGACATGGTGCAACCTTCTCAAGATGAGGATGTGAGTTTCTCACACACACACACACACACACACACGATATGAATCGGATGATGGGACGCCAGTAGTCTCAGTAGCTACAGTACTGTAGAAATACGAGTACCATCGCATTTGCAGAATTCTGGTTTGACTTGGTACTGATGTTGTTATAATCCCTCATGTTGATTTTAAGTCTGTTCAGGAATATAAGGACTTTGATTGCATGATTAAATACGCAAAGTTTTATGGTTTGTTCTTTCTTTACTCAGAGACACTCCAATGCCTCCCAGTCACTGTGTGAGATCATCAGACTGAGCCGAGACCAGATGTTCCAAGTCCAGGGCTCCTCAGATCCCGACCCACTCCTAGCCACACTTGAAAAGTATGCATGAATTTATTCACAAAAAAAACAAACTCTTTAGGTATGTTTACACCAGATGTGAGGGGAATTTTCATATATTTCAACTGAATGAATCAAGAATCTGCATCATTCACCTCATTCGCGCCCCCTGCATTTAAAAATTAGCTTCGTACAGCGTGTGTGTTAATAAACGTGTTCTAACAATAGCTACTGAAAACAGCCTGCACTGCAACTTGCCAAGTCACTTTGAAGGCTGCTTTCCCTTCATCTTCATGTCTGTCCTCCTCAGGCAGGAGACGGTGGAGCAGCTGCTGTCTAACATCTTCGACAAGGAGAAGAATGAATCTGCAATTGTCAGTGTTATCCAGATCCTCCTCACATTGTTTGAGACCAGAAGACCAGCGTACGTCATGTGGCTTCTGCCACTCTTGACATTTGGATTTGATATTGGATGTAGTTAATGATGAGACTGTTGTCTGTTGTTGTGAAATAAGGAAAACCATAAAATAAGAATGACTAGGTATATTAGTTTTTGATTTCACAGATTTTACAAATAGCTTGTTCCAGGACCTTTTGGTTTTATACAGTATTACATGTTATATAATATTTGCATATTTTAATTGTTTATACATATCTTCTATATATCAAAGTAATTAGATCAAGGAAAGCTACAACAAAGTCTGACAGAAACATGAGTAGTTGCCTGATCATAGGGTTGTCAACAACAAGCGAGATTACAAGATTTCCTAAACCACTGTTCATGGACGGAAACACATTGTGTTTGGTGAGCTACTTCATTATCTTATAGTTTTCTATGTTATAGGTTTGAAGGCCACATGGATTGCCCCCCTGGGATGTCCCACCCTTCATTCTCAGTCAACCACAGCATCCTGGAGGCCGTGAGACCCCGACTCAAAGACTTTCACCAGCTGCTACTGGAACCCCCGAAGGTAAGATCCACACAGATAGCTTTAAGCATTTTTAAAATGAATAAAATGTCTTGTAGACTGAAGTACAAAGGTCGCAGTGTGGGACTCTCATTTTAGTCCAACCCATTATCAGCTGTTTCCAGTTCAGTTTCAATTAGCATGTAAACAACTTTTCATAGAACACAGTTGAAGATAACACATGGTCCAGTTACAGAATCAGTATGTGACCCCCATATTGAGCAGTGTTTATTCTCCACCAACAGGCCAACGTGATGAAGACAACATGGGGTGTGCTGGACCCCCCTGTGGGTAACACCAGGCTCAATGTGGTTAGACTGGTGGCCAGTCTGTTGCAGAGCAACACACACAGCATCAACACAGAACTCATCAACCTCAACACACTGGGAGTCATACTCGTGAGTAATATCTGTTTCTTGTATTTGTGTTCCTTTTTTTGCCCTTTACACTCTTACTACAGTAAAAATCGAATTAGTTATAAGTGCCTCCGACCGACAGCTCACAACTGTAAAATTTTGGGATTATGGATTAAGGATAATGTATGCTCAGGGTCCTCCTCACCCGGTCTGAGTTAATTTCCCATGAATGCCCGTCATGTACAACATGTGCTGCCTTCGTCCTTAAATAAGGGCCACCTGAGTGACACTTGTTTTTTCACAGAATGAATGACTTCTCTAAGTGAACTCCACACTCCTATTATTTTGAACACGCCCCTTTCAATTAATGATTCAAGTACACAGAATCAGCAGCATGCTTGTCATGGCTGTTGGGTATGTTTTGTTTTCTATTACACCTACTAGTAAATTATTTGGCATGTCGAAATATAATTTCTACCAAAAACAGTGATTTATCTGGTTAGTGACGTTGGACTGCTATTTTGAACACAACTGTATAAGTTGGCCTATACTACATATATTTATATTTATTTGTAAGTTGGTACTGATACTGGTAAAGACAATAAGGTTCTCTCCCTGTTTGTCTTTCAGCGCGTGCATGCATGAGAGACATGCTACAGAGTTTTCAATGTTTTAAACGGGAGATTGGTTCACCATGGTTGGATAAGGAGGCTAGTGTGTCACTGAAAACATTTGTGTTACTTTTAAATGATGGCAACATACAAAGACCAAAGAAACAAAGACCATCTCAATTATAACTTATCTTTTGCCCTTCTGTCCATCCTGGAAGAGTGATCCCTCCTCACTGTATCTGCCTCTCATTACTTTCCTTGTATTCATGACATCCAGCCAAATACCCCCTCAGAAGCATTTTTAGTGATGGTCAGCGTAGTACTGGCGCGATGGTACATCTACTACTACTAACACTACCGCAGTGTAGACGCCACTTCCGTGTTTACCCAGCCGATGCCGTGATGCGAGTTTCACACGAGAGTATGAAAACGTTTCACTGAATTTTTATAAATGCTTGTATTATCAGGTCAACACATTTTTATAAATGCTTGTATTATTATAATAGCGTTAGTAGCCGAGGATAGAAGCTATCAGGCAAGTGTTCTTTTAAATAAACTCCTGGTGTACTTACAAATTTTCAAATGCCTCGTTTTGTGAGTACAGACCCTATGTGTACTACTGCAGAAGTTTGGTAACATTCCATGCATTATTAGTGGGGTCATTTACGAGATATACACACTGTGCCATAGCACTAGTACTAAGCCATTCGGATGATAGCCCTATGTTGACCAATGCTGACCATCGCTAAAAATGCTTCTGAGGGGGTATTTGGCTGGATGTCATTGTGGAAATGAACTAGGGTGCATATTACTCCGAACCATCACTTTAAAAGATATTTTTGGGGAGTTTTTGAGAGGATCTGAGGGTCCTGGGACAGAGGATGTAATTTGCTCTACAGATTGTAAAGCTTTTTGAGGCAAATTTATGATGTTTGGGCTATATAAAATATCTGAAATAGAATCAAAGTTACTAATATCTCTGTATTTATAATGGTTTTATTTTCTTCTCTAGGATATGTATTTCAAGTACATCTGGAACAACTTCCTCCACATTCAAGTGGAGATCTGCACAGCCATGATCCTGGCTATGCCCCCAGCCCCCACCGACATCCAGCCAGACACGGAGCAGGAGAACGCCAGGGAGAGCATCCTCATCAAACACGTAAGATAGAAAAGAGATTTACATCACCTCTTCAATATCTCCTAATTAAGACGTAAATGCTTAGGTGTGCTCTAGCTGACACTTCTGGGACTTTAGCAAACTAAGCTGTCTAAAGCTGTCTTTATATAAAAAATACTAACATGAAGCACATGTCTTTCATTTTAACGTGTTAATGCAAAAACTTGCGTGCGTGCGTGTGAGTTGTTTTGAATTGTGTTTAATTTTTACTTTTATTTTCTTCCTCCAGCTGTTTCAAAAGTGCCAGTTTATACAGAGAATCTTAGAAGCCTGGAGTTCCAACGAGAAAGAACAGTAAGTATTTTGCTTGGGCTGCAATTGTCTTTGTCCCAGTGTAACAATTAAGTTATTAAGTTAACATATGCTGCAGTAAAGTGGGTTGGTCCAAATATTTGATTTGATTTTTGGTTTTGGGATGCACTGATACCAGTGTAGGGTATTGGGCCCGATACGGTACTCGTGTACTTGTACAAGGTAGTGTGACGTTAACCTTCATCATTGAGCCTAACGAGCCGCCCAGCTGCTACAATAACCTGATATAAGAAACATCATTTATCAGCAGCTGCAGTATGAAGCTAAACAGATCAGTTCAGCTGAGACGTTCTCAGCTGTGTGATGGTGAGTATGAAGCCAGCAGTAACATTACAGTGTGAATGAAGCAGTGCATAGTGGGTGCAGTTTTTAATTTAGTTTTAGTTTATTTGTTTTTAGTGCTAATGTTACAACTAGACACAAGCTAAGCTTCCTGTTAGCAACAACTGCAGCTGCTCCCCTCTGGATTATAAACTTGCATAAATACACCAGACCTTTTGGGGAAAAATGCTTCTTATCCTTAAATCTCATCCATCTCAGCTGAGAATGGAGGAATGTCAGGCTGAGTCCTGAGAGCTGTTGCATGATTCGGTCTCAGGCTGAAAGAGCCGAGAGGAATTCTCTCACTGCCAGAGCGGAGGTGTGTAATGCTAACGCTGCTGTTTCGGGGTAGAAGGCCCACAGATATGATTTAGAGGTTCGCCCACACAGGAATGAGGAGAGGAGATGCTGAGGTGTAAAAACCTCATGCCTCATGACACAATTTTGTTGGAAAAAACCGTGTGGGGAAGTCTGAGTGTGTGACAAAGGAATTTTGCTGCATTAACAAGAGCTGCAGACATATTTCGTATGCCAAAAGGAAGTTAGCATTGCACTGGTTCCTCAACAATAAGCCAATAGGATCTTTCCACTGAATTTTTGGTTATTGCAGAAAAGAAGTTGTGTGGCAAACAAACATTTATGATACTTAGATGTTTTGTTCATTTCAAACTGCTTGTTATGATTTTTATGATGAAAGATAAACGCGATCAGCAGAAGTGATAAGCTTGATGGCTATAATATAACACTCGGCTATAAAGGAACTTCACCACAGTCACATGAGAGTGAACATTCGCAAAGGCAGACTAGTCAGCGTAATGTTTTGTTGTCTCATTAAGCTTTTATGAAGACTCTTAAAGGAAAAATTCACGAGAGGGTTATCTGCAGATGTATTTTGGATCGTCGAACAAACGTCAAACTAAAGCTTTTGTTTACAACCGACCTTATTTCAGTCATCCAACAAAACCAGTCAAAAAACAGGTTGACTTTGAGACGAGGAAACAGGAAGTGCCGAAAATGCTGACTCATTTCCAGGTTTTAGGACTCAACCCTGCAGAAAGACTAATTATGGTATGTCCTCATGATTGTATTGATGTGTTTGTGTGCGTTTTAGGGCAGAAGGTGGTCGGCGACGAGGCTACATGGGTCACCTGACCAGAATAGCCAACTCTATAGTTCATAACTGTGACAAAGGCCCTAACGGACCACAGATACAACAGCTCATCTCTGGTAAGGACTCTCTTCTGTCTGAGGGCTCGCATCTCTCTGTCTGAGGGCTCGCATCTCTCTGTCTGGGGGCTCGCATCTCTCTGTCTGAGGGCTCGCATCTCTCTGTCTGGGGGCTCGCATCTCTCTGTCTGAGGGCTCGCATCTCTCTGTCTGAGGGCTCGCATCTCTCTGTCTGAGGGCTCACATCTCTCTGTTCTCATCTGGCAAATTAGCTTCACCTTCGTCTTTCACTTTGAGACCATTGACTCTATTGTGTTCGGTGTGAAGATCTCTTGTTGATAAAGGTGACTGGCTGGGACTTCCTCTGGCATCACTTAGTGCTTAGCTTGTGTACAATATTTGGAAGTGGAGTGTGTATGTGTATATAAGAAGTGTGTTTGTGTCTGTGTTAACACAGAGCTCCCATCAGAAGACAGAGACACATGGGAGGCATTTATTTCTGGGCAGCTGTCTGACACAAACAAGAGGAACACTGTTGACCTGGTGAGTAACTGCATGAAGATCATATTTATTTCACTATACATGTTGGTGCCCATTGCAGCCATTTAGGCAGCTTGCCATTTTTTTGTCTTGTCTCTGTAGTCCAGCACATTGTCTGGTGTTTTCCTACAGTGTTCTGAGAACGGATCCCATCTCTCAGCACTGTACATTTTCAGAAAGATTTAGGCAAATATCAAGACCGATTTATGTTACCACACCATGTTAGGACAATTGTGCCTGTTCAGTAGACTATTCTTCTCAAAGTCCAACCCTTTTCTCCAGGTGAACACACACCACATCCATTCTTCCAGTGATGATGAGGTGGACTTTAAAGACAGTGGCTTTCACCAGGACTCCTCTCTACAACAAGTAAGACCTACACACACACACACAAACACAAACACAGAAACAGCAGCAGCACACAAGCAGGCCCATAGCCACGAAGACCTAGCTGATATATAAATTATCATTAGTGTTCCATGTCTTAAACAGAAGCTCTGTTATGCCGTGGGAGGCAAATCATCTATGCATTGTAACTAGATAACACCTCATCAAAGTGGTTCGTGTGAGACCAGTATACTATAAACAACTGGACACAATTACCTTTAACCCGTTTGTATACAAAGGGAATAAATGGTCGCCTCAATCAGAATAATACACGGTTGTTTGGTCATATGTTAGTTGTACTAGTTGTCTACATCTACTTTTACCTAAATGACAAAAAGGTGCCAGTGAAACATGACCTAGCTATGTCGGCCTCCATAGAGCAACCAAAGGAAGAGCATTATCATTATTATAATGTGACACGCCTTTTTAATAGCTGCTTGAAGTAGTAATGTTCTCTATAAAGAATGTGGTACAGGCCACATACGTTGAGTAATGATGCAGAAACTCATTTCTGGCTGATAATGCAATTGACAGCAGTTTGTTTTGACATTGAAAAGGAACACGTGTGTTTTAATGGTTTATCGTTGAGGTGTGATGAAAACGCTCCTTTTCTCCACTAGGACAGGTAAAACTGTATCAACCTGTTGAAACACTCGGTTTCACTGTGAACAGGCCTTTAAACTTGAATAAAACATATTTAGTGACTATGGGTCGTGCAGTTAACCATCTACAGGAACATCTCTCAACCGCGTTTTTAATTAATTCACTTAACTACTAATGTAATTTAGAAAACTTTACTGTTTCTTTAAATAAAATACAATTGACTGTTATGTTTTTCTTTAACTAATGAAAAAAGCATTTTGGCATTTGACTGTAAATGCATGTTTTTGCTTTTTTCTTTAACCTGTCTAGCCTTCATGTTACACATTCTTTTGTTTTTACAACCTACTATGTGTATATTTGCTGTTTTCTGTACTGCAAGTAATGACCAGCTTTGTGTAGAGCCAAGACTATATCATTATCGTTGGTCCTGGGTTTTGCCAGGCCTTTTCTGATTATCAGATGCAACAAATGACGTCCAATTTTATTGAGCAGTTCGGCTTCAATGACGAAGAGTTTGCTGATCAGGACGATGTTGTGGAGTGAGTACTCATCCTGCATGACTGGACTTGCTGTCTCAATGTTTCTGTGTAACACTGAAGGGACAGGACGCAAATGACACTACAAAGCTGGTGGGCAGGTTATTGGGTATTTATTATCTCAATAATAAAATATTAATTTCTCCTTTTTTTAAGTGCTTCATCCCTGCCCTGTTGTTATACATGCCATGACATAGGAAGATGTTTGATTCCTATTCCAATTGGTCTTTTTGACATTTAAATCTAAATGCCACTGAATGTCATGCAGCATTAGTTGACGCATCTAAACTCAGGATTAGACCAGATACCTTTTTTATATTTCCAGTTTGCTTCCGAGATGTGCCTCATTTACCTTTTACTATGGCTGCCATATTAAATACAGAATATGGCTTAAAGAGAAGAAACAATAATATCCAGCTTTTGTGTTGTAGTGTGCTGTCCCTTTCTATGTTCCTCTTCTATGTTCCTTAGGGCGAGCTGGTTTTGGGGGTATCATGGGGGTACAATGGTTGTGGTAGATGGCTGTTTAGTTTCCCCCTTTTTAAATGTTTGCATCACTTCAAAAAGGTTGTGGTTTGAAGAAGAGCCTTTTTATTTTTGCAAACATCTTGGGTTGAGGGTTATCAGACTTTGGCCTGGGTGCAACAAGCAAAACACCAGGTTGTTATACCGTTTTAATAGAGGTAAAAGAGCAGGTCAAAAGAGAGATTTTTCACTTACACTAGATCTAGATGCATGTTTACATTTGTAAAGACGGGATCACTGGAGGCTCGATCTTCCTGAAAGCTGTAACTGACAACAGCAAACAGCACACGGTTGAACACATGGCAACACTTCTGGCTGTCTTGAATCCTCTGTCTGGCATACATGATGCTGTTTCACCGTGAGGGTGAGAGCTGTTGTTGGCTTGATGATTCTCCCGGTCTTGTTGAGGCTCAAGTCTGTCTGCTAGTCTGCAGCGTGTCTGACCTGCTCTTTAACATCAATGTGGAAGGAACTTGACTTGTCTGAACAAATGTACACTGGTCTTCATTTGCACCGCTGCTTTAAAATCACACTGTATACAGGTCAGGTACTTGCCAGTTTTCATGAATGCACAAGTTGGCAGGTAAGGTGTAAGGACACAATAACTGCCCCTCCTGCAGTTAATATTAACCGTTTGGGGGGAAAGCAATAGTGGTTAGATGGAGAAATGATGGTGTTGGATCTTTAGGCTGGTATAAACTGATGGCACTGGCGATTTATTGGGTTCATATGTGGTTAGGACTTTAATTTACTCTTAATCTGACTTGGTCCTGATCATCTATTGTAGTCAAGTCTTTCCAGCCCCGAGAGGCCAGCATGCTTTTAGCCTCGCTCAGCACAACAATGAGACGCACCGGGAACTGCCAGCTGTTAAACTATAAACCTTCCCATCTTAATGCCTTTTGTTCATAATGTGTGACATGAAAACAATTCCACACTTTCAAAAAGTGTGTGTCCTGGTCATAACTCGGTTGTAACATCTCTATAGCTCCTTTCTAGTCTTCCGACCGCTCAAAAGGGCTTCACATTGCATGTCAACATTCATACAGTGATGTCACAGACTGCCATACCAAGTAACATTCACACCAGCAGAAGTGATTCAACAGACAGAGTGACCTGACTTCAGTCGACTGATGATTCTAATGATGAACGTTAAGTAATCAGCCACAGTTTAATGAGTTCATATAACGTTCATCATAAGAATCAATGGTCAAAGATTTACCAATATAAACCACACAAACCTGGTCTTGTCTCATAATAATGACCAGGAGGATACATTTTTTTTACTGCTCCATTCAGTTAAATTAATAATCTATACAATGTTGTATCAAATCAGACTCCATGGAAACAAATGTACTTGTTGGAGACAATAAAACCTGTTTCTATATCTAGATCAGCGGTTTCAGCCAAATTTGACAATTGTTTCCCTTTCTTTTCAAGTAAAAAAAAAAAAGAAGTCCAATCTAAAAATCTTCACAATTCATGAAAAAAATTAATTTACAAAAAAAAACATGACGCATCATGAACAGCCTGTGAGATCTTGTTGATTCCTCAGCTACGACTAAATCCAGACTCATCAAACCAAAAATTAATTTATCTATTTATCTTTATCTGTTCTCGGTTGTCCCGGCAGCTTCTTGTATTTCTGGCCACAATGAGTGTGACAGTGGAGGTGAATATTACATTCCTTCTGCACTGAAAGGTGCTGTGACACACAAAGACAGTGACCAGACACTTTTCAGCCTGATGAGTAGCCTCTTCTGGACCGCGTTGTCATGTAGCCTGTTGCTAATCCCTTTGGCGAGCCGGTTCTGGGTCTCCGACCGCACGTTTGATACCCCTGATCCGTATAAATCACTAATTGAGAATAGTAATAGCAAATTAAATGATAATGACAATAATTGTTAGTTGCTGCTCTATTCTCGATACAGCTTTAGTATGTTTGGTGGGTGTTGTTGGGCGGTTGCTAGGATATCTAGTGGCTAGATAGTCTTTGTGCTAAGCTAGGCTAATGTTATTCTGATCTGACTTTGTGTAAGGTGGCAAATAATTCCGCCAAATGTTGGACTTTTCCTCAAGTGTTTGATAGACTTGTTTTTGTACAGAATATTATTTTTGGGGAACTTTGCCATCCACTAAGCAATGTTGAATGGGTCTTCCTTGTAAAAACATGTTTTTTTTTCCTACCACATCCTGGTATAAGTCTTAGCTTTTCTTTGAGCAGAACAGAAAACACTTTGAGTTTAAAGAACCAAAGCGTCGGTCGTTGTGTCAGCGTGAACTCGGCATGGGGGTGAGGTTAAGTGTTAGTGTTAGTGTTTGAATATGCTGTGAGCCTGTCTGCCTGTGTGTTGCCATATATGTGAATGCCTAACGAACCTAACTTAACTAAACTCTGTTCTCTTTAACATTGCAGTATTCCCTTTGATAGAATATCAGACATCAATTTTTCACTGAATACAAATGAAAGTGTAAGTACTTTGATTATTAATCTTGAATATATACGTAGTCAGAGAAATTAAAAATGATTGTGCAGCAAATAGAAATGTGTTATTATATCTATATGGCTTGTTATATTTCCCCAAATCACTTAGAAGCAGATTCTAAATTCCTCCTAGACAACTAATGTGTAGCACATGCAGAGTATGGGGAGTCATCTTTATAAAATAAAACTTTGCTGTAGTTTGCATTTGAACCTAAAGCTCGGAGCAAAGCACAAAGTGATTTGATCAAACACTGTTTTTAAAGAAATGTAACGGAACCGTGTCGCAAATTTAAGATGTGAGCCCATGTGGATCTGCTGTAGCTCCTAGATACTGGAGGTGTTAATGTCTGCTTCCCGTCTGAGCGGCTTCTGTAGGATCCAACACTAGTTTGTATGTGACTGTACGGTACATGTTCAAATTGTTTGTTTTCTAAGCATGTGACCCCTGTGTGTTTCTCCAGGCAAATATAGCTTTGTTTGAAGCTCGCTGTAAGGAGAAAATCCAGCAGTTTGAAGACGCTGGTTCAGATGAGGAGGATATCTGGGACGAGAAAGATGTGACCTTCGCTCCAGAGGCACAGAGACGCCCAAGGTCATCTACACATGCACACACTGATGTTTGTCTTTCTAGATACTAGAGAGGAGCCTCGCTGACTAAGTGCATTACCTAACCTAAACATGAGCACTGACAGGTCTCCACAGGGTTGGGGCAGCGTTCTTCTAATCTTATTATTATTAGTAGGAGTTGGAGTTGGAGTAATAATTACTTATGAGGGTTCCTTTAATGTAATCCATTAAATACACGTATATAAATACACTCAATAAGACCTTGAGAGAATGATTTATCACTGTTTCATCAGAATCCATTTGAAATCACTTATCTATCATGCGTCTCCTTTAGATTATTTATTATCTATTTATTCAATGTATTAAATTACCTACAACGTGTATATGCTGAGATATACACATACATATTCTTACACCTGGTTGAAATATACTTTCCTCAACTAAGTGTTTTATTGGTTTTGTACCTTAGCACTTATTTATCTTTTGTATTTTACTTACCTTTATGTGTATGTTTATATTCAGATATGTTACATCGAACCCTTTTGATATGTATTTATCTATTAGTCAGGTATTTGTTTCACCTTTTATGTCACCTTATATCTCACACAGTTTTATTCTACTTACCTGACAGCTGCAGATCTTTACAACACGGTGGTAGTCATCGAAACACTACTACTACCACCTCAGGGGGATGCCAAAATCACTCATTGGCTCACTTTCTACCAATTGATAATCAATCAGCACTAGCTCTCAGCCCTGTATACTGCTGTATGGTGCCGTTGGACTTTCTGCATGTTCACCGTTATGTGCTGAGGAAGAACTCTGAGACGGATTAGAAATAACTTTATCTGTATGTCCATCTCAGAAGTTCAGGCAGCACGGACAGCGAGGAAAGCACAGACTCGGAGGAGGAGGATGTGAAGAGGGATTCTTTTGAAGCTTCCAACCCGAGCACCGATGACCGAATGGAAGTCGACACAGGTACGTGTCTAACCCTAACCCAAGACGAGTTAATGTTGACCCTGATGATGACAAATGGACCCTAATAATACCCAGCTCACACTACACAACTCAAGCTCCCAGACAGATTTTAGAGCTCCTGGACAAAGTCTCCAGATCAGAGCTAAATCTGCGTTAGATCAGA
The DNA here is from genome assembly GCF_963514095.1 of Eutrigla gurnardus. Lineage (NCBI taxonomy): Eukaryota > Metazoa > Chordata > Actinopteri > Perciformes > Triglidae > Eutrigla > Eutrigla gurnardus. The sequence continues at coordinate 9,937,400 of NC_139923.1, read as the reverse complement.
ATTGATTTGTGACAAGGCCCAAAGTTGATGCACATAGGTTTGACATTAGGGCCGCAGCTATCGAATCTTTTTGTAATCGAGTAATATACCGATTATTCCATCGATTTATCAAGTAATCGGATAAAAAGTAACATTATATATAGCTCCCATAAACACGTGACTATAAACAGGAATAAAGATAAGAAAAGAGGGAAAGGAGTGAAAAAAGCTAAAGATAAATGAGGATGTTTTTCTTTATTTAAATCTCAACACAAACAAGAAATCAAAATAACCTAAATAGTTTATAATATCACCAAAGACGAGCATTTTAAGTTTATTTTTTAAAAAGTGTTAAATGTTATTATCATGTCTGACTCCTCACTGCTCCGGTTTGTGGCTGCCTGATGCTGAGACGCTGCTGGAGGGAGGAGGGGAAGGGGGCTGCTCGGCCTACCACGCACCTGTCCCGGTTGTGCTTCTGGTGCTTTTTTAACGACTCTGAACGACGACGCTCTGACAGTAAAGGCAGCGTTCCCATCCTGGCTCTGGCCGTACTGTATAATGTCGGCCCGCCTGCGGCGAACCGGAGACTGGATCAAACGACCGGTTCTTAAAACTACACCCGACCGGACCGCCCGGTTTGCGACACAGACTCAGACGGAGACATGTGAGACAGAACCGGTATCTTACGGTGCGGGGGGAGACAGTGAGACAGGGCCGGTATCTTACGGGAGAGGAGACGATGAGAAAGGACCGGTATCTTACGGAGCGAGGGGAGACCAGTGTTGCGGGCACGGCAACTTTCTGTACGAAAAAAAACTTTTAGACCGGGGTCTAAGCCAATCAGAGAAGAATACCCACCCCTAAAACCCTACTGTATTATGTGAACAACAACAACATCAACTAGCATGACTATGCCCATGTTGCAATTTAAGAAATGTCTTCTTAAAACTCACTTATGCAGTGTTCATGAAGATTCTGACTTTTCCCATTTTCTTATTTGGGGTCAGAGAGCCTACACACAGTCGAGAGCACACTAACAGGGCTTGACGCTTAGCATTTTCCCAAGTAGCACGTGTGCTACTAAGTTGAAAAATCTAGTAGCACACAAGTAATTTTAGGGGCACAATGAAAAGTTACCAACTAATGTGTTTTTCTTTAATAAAGTGATATGAGGTCAACGAGAAGGCATTTATAAGCAAAACAATTAAATTCATAGCTTTTTAGTTATATTCTCTAAAGAGTGCAGAGAGAATAATACTGTAACAACTCGTGTAGTTATTTATTGGTGCAAATCTGCACAGTGCAACTGAGACGGTATCAAAACAGCAAGTAAAATCAAAAAGTGCATAGAATAATATTGTAACAACAAGTACTGACAACAGACTTGAACTTATTTGGCCTGTGTATAACATATAACACAGAACGTTCACAGAATGATTGAAATTAACCAATTAGTTACAACCCAGTAGTAATGCACAATCAAAGTCTGCTCAGTCTCTTTAAACACAAAGGATATCGTCCCAGCAGCTTTTG